>NW_007100593.1:0-413 GCF_000164805.1 Carlito syrichta | reverse complement strand
CACGCGCCTGTAGTTCTGGCTACTCGGAAGGCTGAGGCGGAAGGATTGCCAGAGCCCAGCTGGTCGAGGTTGCGGTGGCCGGAGTGGCCACTGCACTCCAGCCTGGGCGACCGAGTGAGACTCCAACTCAAAGAATAATAATAATAATAAATAATAATAAAAATTTTAAAAAATCAATTATCTTTAAATACAAATATCAATTATATTTAAATAATAAGAACACACTCATATTCACCCAGGTATTTACCATTTTTAGTATTCTTCATTCTTTGGTATAAATCATGATTCCACTTTTTTTCTAATTGGAGGATTTTCTTTAATAACTCTTATGGTATGGGTATGTTAGTGATTGTTCAATTTTTGAACGTCTGAAGATGTCTTTATTTTACCTTTGTTTTTGAAACTTTTTTTTT
>NW_007100592.1:0-357 GCF_000164805.1 Carlito syrichta | reverse complement strand
CCCCTGGCAGTTTCCCACTACTGCCAATCCCTTTCTTATAGTATTACGATAGTTGTTCAAGGTCTGCTTATGAGTGAGAACATGTGGTACTCAGTGCTTTGTTTCTGTGATAGATCACTCAGTATTCTAGCCTCTAAGTCCATCCAAGTTGCTGAGAAGTTCGTAATTTTGTCCTTCTTTATGATAACATAGTAGTCCATCATGTATATGCATCACATTTTTTTATCCAGTCCTCTTTCAATGGGCAGCACAGTTGGTTCCATGTTTTTGCCATTGTGAATAATGCTGCAATAAACGTGTGTGTGCAGGTATCTTTTTTCATAGAGTGATTTGAGTTCCTCCAGGTATATTCCCAGT
>NW_007100591.1:0-364 GCF_000164805.1 Carlito syrichta | reverse complement strand
TTTTTTTTTTTTTTTAATTTAAAAAAAAATTTTTTTAGAGACCATCTTGCTCTGCTGCCCAAACTGGAGTGCAGTGGTGTGATCATAGTTCATTGCAGTCTTGAACTCCTGGGCCCAAGCGATCCTCCTACTTCACCATTCCAAGTAGCCAGGACTACAGGCGTAAGTCACCATGCCCAGCTACGTCTTTTTAAATTTTTTGTAGAGACAGGATCTTGCTATATTGCCACCTTGGCCTCCCAAAGTGCTGGGATTGCAGGCATGAGCCAGTGAGACCAGCCATGACACCCTGTCTCTATAAAACTTTTTTTTTTTTTTTTGAGTTAGAGTCTCATTCTGTCGCCCAGGCTGGAGTGCAGTGGCA
>NW_007100590.1:0-413 GCF_000164805.1 Carlito syrichta | reverse complement strand
CTCCCAAAGTGCTGGGATGACAGGCGTGAGCCACCGTGCCCGGCCGGGGCTTCTGTCTCTGAGACTTCTGAGCGGGGCCTGTGGCCGGTGGTTTCCGGCTTGGGCCTGATTGCTGAGCTCCTGCTGTGCGCCAGGCCCGGCAGGGACCGAGGCCGGCTTCGTCCCTCCAGCGCCTGAGTGAGGGCCAGAGAGGAGTCGGGCAACCGCGGAATAAACAGACTCGCATCAGAAAAAAATTCCCGCCTGAGCCCGCGGGTTCGAGACCCGCCTGGGCAACTGGGCGAGACCTCATCTCCACAATAAATCGAAAAATTAGCCTGGCGTGGTGGCGCGCACCTGTAATTCCGGCCACTCGGACGGCTGAGGCGGGAGGATCGCCGGAGCCCAGCGGGTCGAGGCTGCGGGGGCCGGGG
>NW_007100589.1:0-418 GCF_000164805.1 Carlito syrichta | reverse complement strand
GTTGCCGAGTCGGAGGGCCAGCCTGCCTGGGGCACATTTCTCAACTCGGATAAGAGTGCCAGCAGGTTCCCAGCCAGGGAAGGTCGGAAACTCCCACAACAAAGCAGGGGCAACCATTTGGGGGCATTAGGGCTGGAAAGTGCTGAACTTGGGGGACCCTAACATGTGGGGGGACAGGGGTGAAAAACTGAGGGCAGAATGTTTGCAGGATAATGTATTTCTCTCTTTCTTTCTTTTCTTTCTTTCTGTTTCCTTTCTTTTCTTTCTTTCTTTCTTTCTTTTTTTCCCTTCGTTGCTTCCTTCCTTCCTTCTTTCTTTTTTTCTTTCTTTCTTTTCTTTCTTTCTTTCTTTCATTCATTCCTTCCTTCCTTCCTTCCTTCCTTCCTTCCTTCCTTCCTTCCTTCCTTCCTTCCTTCCT
>NW_007100588.1:0-335 GCF_000164805.1 Carlito syrichta | reverse complement strand
CTAGACAGGTGGGTAGCCAACTGACTTAACTAGCTGACTTAACCAACCAGCCAGTTGGCTAGCCAGGTGACTCAACTAGCTGACTTTAACCTGTTAGCCAGATGGCTAGCCAGCTGACTTAACTAGCTGACATCACTAGCTAGTCAGGTGGCTAGCCAGTTGACTTAACTAGTTAACTACCTATGTATCCTGCTGGCTTACCAGCTGACTTAACTCCCTAGCTGCCTAGCTAACCAACTGGCTTGCGAGCTGACTTATCTAAGTAACTTATCAAGCTAGCCAGCTGGCTAGCCAGCTGAATTAACTAGCTAGCTACCCAGCTAGGCAGCTGGCTA
>NW_007100587.1:0-345 GCF_000164805.1 Carlito syrichta | reverse complement strand
TTTGAGTTCTTCAGGGTATATTCCCAGTAGGGGGATTGCGGGGTCATACGGGAGGTCGATTTTTAGAGCTTTTAGGAATTGCCACACTGATTTCCACAGAAGCTGTACTGGTTTACACTCCCACCAACAGTGTAGAAGTGATCCCTTTTTGCCACATCCTCTGCAGCACCTGTTATTTTTTTAGTTATTGATGATGGTCATTCTGACTGGAGTTAGGTGGTCTCTCAGTGTAGTTTTAATTTGCATTTCCTTGATGACTAGCGAAGTTGAACATTTCTTCATGTATCTGTTGGCCACTCATATGTCTTCTTTTGAGAAGTGTCTGTTCATATCTTTTGCCCACTT
>NW_007100586.1:0-340 GCF_000164805.1 Carlito syrichta | reverse complement strand
CAGCAGGTTGAGGCTGCGGTGGCCGGGAGCGGCCACTGCACTTCAGTCTGGATGACAGAGTGAGACTCCAACTCAAAATAAATAAATAAATAAATAAGCATAATACATGTTTACTTAATATCTTTCTCTCCCATAAAAGTGGAAACACTATGAAAGAGAGAACATAGTTTTCTTTGTTATCATATTCCTAATGCCCAGCACAGTGCTTGCCTCCCAGAGAACAATCAGTCATTTGTTTTGTCTTGTTTTGTTTTGTTTGAGTTGGAGTCTCACTCTATCACCCAGGCTGGAGTGCAGTGGCATGCTCATGGCCACCACAGCCTCGACCTACTGGGCTCAG
>NW_007100585.1:0-357 GCF_000164805.1 Carlito syrichta | reverse complement strand
AGGCTGCGGTGGCCGGGAGTGGCCACTGCACTCCAGTCTGGGTGACAGAGTGAGACTCCAGCTCAAAAAAACCAAAAAAACAAAAAACAAAACAATGTCACTCATTACCATTGAAATACCATTCAACTTTATACATTTTTCTTATGTTCTTCCTTTCATAATTTTCTCTCCTCCGTGTCATGGTTCTTTCTTTCTGAAACTCAGGAGACTAAATTTGGACTTTCTTGATTGGTTTTCTACATCTCTTTTTTTTCATTTTTATCTTTATTTTTTTTGAGTTGGAGTCTCACTCTGTCACCCAGACTGGAGTGCAGTGGCTGCTCCCAGCCACCACAGCCTCGACCTGCTGGGTTCTGG
>NW_007100584.1:0-329 GCF_000164805.1 Carlito syrichta | reverse complement strand
TCGAGACCAGCCTGGGCAACTCGGTGAGACCTCATCTCTACAATAAATCAAAAAATTAGCCAGGCGTGGTAGCGTGCACCTGTAGTTATGGCTACTTGGAAAGGCTGAGGCAGAAAAATCGCTGGAGCCCATCAGATCAACACTGGGGTGGCCATGGGTGCGCCACTGCACTTCAGCCTGGGTGACAGAGTGAGATGCCAACTCAAAAATAAATAAATAAAAATTAAACAAACAAACAAAAATAAAATAAATGAAATGCAGACTTTTCTTTTTCTTTTTTGAGTTGGAGTCTCACTCTGTCACCCAGACTGGAGTGCAGTGGCAGCTCC
>NW_007100583.1:0-322 GCF_000164805.1 Carlito syrichta | reverse complement strand
CAAAAAAAAAAAAAAGTTAAAAAACAGTGTATTCTATAGGTGACTTAACACGAATGAACCTTGTAGGACAGGAAATTGGAAGTTACTCAGGGTGTCAGTAAGTGAGTGCTGAGTGACTTTAGAGTCCAGGACATTACTTTACACTGCAGGCAATTGCATAAAAATTGTGCACTATGGTTACAATAAAGTCATAAAAATATTTTTTTCTTCAATAATAAATTAATTTTTGCTTACTGTCACTTTTTTCTTTATAAACTTTATATACAAATTAATGTCATTATTCATAAGTAAAAAAAACAAAAACAATATATGCTGGTGTAAT
>NW_007100582.1:0-385 GCF_000164805.1 Carlito syrichta | reverse complement strand
TGGGCCAGACGGCGAGGTCGGCCGGCCCATGCGCTGTCTCATCGGGTCAGCCGGTGAGGTCGACTTGCACCCGTGCTGTCTTGTTGGGTCAGCCGGGGAGGTTGGCTGGCCCGCGCGCTGGCTCATGTGGCAAGCCGGTGAGGTTGGCTGGTCTGCAAGCTGCCTGGTGCGGCCATCCGGAGAGGTCAGCCTGCCCGTGTGCTGGCCCATTGCCCACGCGCTGGCTCGTTGGCCCAGCCAGCGAGATTGGTTGGCCCGTGTCCTGGCTTGTTGGGTCAGCCAGAGAGGTTGGCTGGCCCACGCGCAGGCCCATGCGGCCAGCCGATGTGGTCGGCCGGCACGCGCGCTGCCTCGTGTGGCCAGCCGGTGAGGTCGGCTAGCCTGT
>NW_007100581.1:0-380 GCF_000164805.1 Carlito syrichta | reverse complement strand
AAGAAACCATCAAGAGAGTGAGGAGACAGCCCACAGAATGGGAAAAAATATTTGCCAACTCTATATCTGACAAAGGCCTAACATCTAGGATCTACAAGGAACTCAAATGCTCCGAAAGAAAAAAACAAACAGCCCCATTAAAAAGCGGGTAAATAATACAAATCGACACTTCTCAAATGAAGATACATGGGCAGCCAACAGACACATGGAAAAGTGATCAGCTTCACTCATCATCAGAGAAATGCAAATCCAAACCACATTGAGATATCACCTAACTCCAGTAAGAATGGCTATCATTAATAAAACAAACAACAACAGAAGCTGGTGAGGATGTGGAGAAAAAGGAACATTTCTACACTGCTGGTGGGAATGCAAACTAG
>NW_007100580.1:0-392 GCF_000164805.1 Carlito syrichta | reverse complement strand
GGGGGGGGGGGGGGGGGGCTTCCTGGAGGAGAAGGCAGAGCCAATCCACCCAGAGCAGCACAGGCGGGAAGGGAGGCGTTTAAGGAGCGCTTACTATATGTTCGCTAGACAGAGTTCCAGAAAGGGGCAGGAGCCACCCAACGTCCCCAGTGTGTGGGGGGGAACAGGAAGAACTGGAACAGAACTGTCAGGGGTGCCTGTCCCGTGCTGGGGACCCAGTCCGAGTCCTGCCATCACAGCCGTCCAACAATCCAACTCCCACTCAACCGACATTTGTGCCCGGTGGCAGAGGCCAGAGGGGAGAAGGGGACAGGCCGGGCCAGGAGCCCCGCAGGAATCAAGGGACGGTGCCCCCCCCAGGCTCCCCTCGGAAAAACGGGACGTCTCCACCC
>NW_007100579.1:0-481 GCF_000164805.1 Carlito syrichta | reverse complement strand
GTAGACCACTGCATTCTGTGTAGCCACAGTGCGTGTGCCACCACGCATGGCTCAGTGCTTGTGT
The DNA here is from genome assembly GCF_000164805.1 of Carlito syrichta. Classification (NCBI taxonomy): domain Eukaryota; kingdom Metazoa; phylum Chordata; class Mammalia; order Primates; family Tarsiidae; genus Carlito; species Carlito syrichta. The sequence continues at coordinate 417 of NW_007100579.1, read as the reverse complement.
CCCCGAGAGTGATGAGGTCTCGCTACTTGGCCTAGGCCGGTCTCGAACTTCTGGGCTGCAGTGGTCCCCCGCCTCAGCCTCCCAAAGCCACAGCCCGATTTTCTGCTGATCCACCATCTTTCAATATTTCTAGGCCCAAGGCTGGGATCTCCTCAAATGATCTCTGTCTGTTCACAATGATCCCAACTCCATACACAAATGGATGTTTTTCTTTTTTCCCTTTTTCCTTTTTTTTCTTTGAGTCAGGGTCTCACTCCTTCACCCAAGATTTATGGAAATGGCTCGCTCCCGGCCACCGCAACCTTAGCCAGCCAGGCTCCAGTGAATCTTTTGTCTGCTTTCTGAGGAGCCACAATGACTTGCCCATTTTACCATGCCCAGCTTATTTAGAATGCAGGGGAAAGATGTGGTCTCACC
>NW_007100578.1:0-361 GCF_000164805.1 Carlito syrichta | reverse complement strand
ATTGCAGAGATGAGGTCTTGCCAAGTTGCTCAGGCTGGTCTCGAACCCGTGGGCTCAGGCAATCCTCTCACCTCGGCCTTCCAAAGTGCTGGGATTATATGTGTAAGCCACCATGCCTCAAAAAACTTTAATGGTAGAAATATAATGTACAATCAAAAGAGAATAGCAATCTTTCCACTCAGCCTTACAAGTAGCTGGAACTATAGGCATGCACTACCACACCCGGCTAATTTTTTGATTTATTGTAGATACAAGGTCTTGCCAGTTGCCCAGGCTGGTCTCGAACCACACAATCCTCTTGCCTCAGCCTCCCAAAGTGCTGGAATTATAGACTTGAGCCACCACACCGGGCCTCTTTTTT
>NW_007100577.1:0-322 GCF_000164805.1 Carlito syrichta | reverse complement strand
GGGTGTTTCCGTGACTCTTCGCCCCCCCCATGACGCATCGGCGCCAGCTTCGGCTTTTCCCGTCAGTCTTCGTCTTCCCCCCACAAAGCGTCAGCGCCGCCTTCGGCTCTTTCCGTCACTCCTCGGCTGTTTCCGTCACTCTTCGTCCCGCCCCATGACGCGTCGGCGCCAGCTTCTGCTGTTTCCGTTAGTCCTCGGGTGTTTCCGTCACTCGTCGTCACCCCCACCGCGAAGCGTCAGCGCTCGCTTCGGCTCTTTCCGGCAGTCCTCGGGTGTTTCCGTCAGTCTTCGTCTTCCCCGCCCACAAAGCGTCGGCGCCGCC
>NW_007100576.1:0-355 GCF_000164805.1 Carlito syrichta | reverse complement strand
TCTGTTGTTTTTTGAGTTATTGATGATGGCCATCCTGACTGGAGTTAGGTGGTATCTCAGTGTGGTTTTAATTTGCATTTCTTTGATAACTAGCAAGGCTGAGTATTTTCTCACGTATTTGTTAGCTGCTTGTATGTCTTCTTTTGAGAAATGTCTGCTCATATCTTTTGCCCACTTTGTAATGGGGTTGTTGGGTTTTTTCTTTTCCTCACATTTGAGTTCCTTGTAGATGTTAGTCTTTTGTCAAATATACAGTTGGCAAATTTTTTTTTCCCAGTCTGTGGGCTGTCTCCCTACTCTCTCGATGGTTTCTTTGGCTTTGCAGAAGCTTGTCAGTTTGATGAGGTCCCACTTG
>NW_007100575.1:0-339 GCF_000164805.1 Carlito syrichta | reverse complement strand
GGGTCTCGAACCCGCGGGCTCAGGCAATCCACTCGCCTCAGCCTCCCAAAGGCATGGGATGACAGGCTGAGCCACCAAGCCCGGCAATAAATATTTTTAAATACTCAACATTTGCATTGGTTTTTTTGTTTGTTTGTTTTTGTTTTTGTTTTGAGTTAGAGTCTCACTGCAGTGGCCGCTCCCGGCCACCGCAGCCTCGACGGGCTGGGCTCTGGCGATCCTTGTGCCTCAGCCTTCCGAGTAGCTGGAACTGCAGGCGCGCGCTACCACACCCGGCTGATTTTTTATTTATTGTGGAGATGAGGTCTCACCAAGTTGCCCAGGCGGGTCTCGAACCCG
>NW_007100574.1:0-392 GCF_000164805.1 Carlito syrichta | reverse complement strand
CCAGGACTTTTTTTGTAGGTAGTTTTCTTATTACATAGTCAATTTCCTTGATTGTTATTTTTCTATTTTGGGTCTCAATTTCTTCTTGTTTCAACCTAGGCAGGTTGTGTGATGACAGAAACTCCTCTACTTCCTTAAGGTTTTGAAGTTTGTTTCCAAACAAGTGTACATAGTAGTCTCTGATGATCTTTGTATTTCTTCAGGGTCAATTGTGACTATCTTTTGTGTTTCTGATTGTGCTAATTTGAGTTTTTTCTCTCTTTTTCTTGGTCAGTTTAGCAAGGGGGATAATCTTGTTTATCCTTTCTAAGAACCAGTTTTTTGTTTCATTCATTTTTTTATATTATCTTTTTGTCTTCTGTGTCCTGGATTTGGGCTTTTATTTTGGTGAT
>NW_007100573.1:0-378 GCF_000164805.1 Carlito syrichta | reverse complement strand
TGGGCCACAGAGCCAGACCCTGTCTCCACAAACTTCAGAAACGTACACAGATCCTCAAGTGTGTGTGGTATGTTCACAGGACTTCTGACTTTAGAACCAGGAACCATGGGTTTGCGGGGGAAGAAATTTCCCTGGGTGAGAAATGTTTCTTTGGCCTTTCTTGGCAAAAGGTCCTTGCTGCTGAGTGAGAGGGCCGTCCCGACTGGGGCACAGTTCTCACCTTGGAGAGAGGGGCCTGCACAACCCGTCCAGGGAGCCTCTGAAATTCCCACACCAAAAGCGGGGACAGATCTTTGGGGGATTTGGAGCTGTAAGGTGCCAATCTTGGGGGACACTTACATGTGGCGGGGATGGAGGGGAAGGACTGAGGGCAGAAGG
>NW_007100572.1:0-751 GCF_000164805.1 Carlito syrichta | reverse complement strand
TTGGTTCCATGTTTCTGCTATTTTAAATAATGTGGCAATAAACAGGCATGTGCAGAGGTCTTTTTGTAGAAAAATTTATGTTCCTCTGGGCATATTCCCAGGAGATGGATTACTGGGTTGTATGGAAGGTCAATTTTTAGTTCTTTTAGGAATCACCACATTGCTTTCCATAGAGGCTGAACTAGGTTGCACCCCCACCATCAGTGTTCCCTTTTGTCTGCACCTGTAGCAACATCTGCTATTTTTTTGATTTATTAATGATTACCATTCTTACTGGAGTTAGGTGGTATCTCATCATAGTTTTGATTTGCATTTCTCTAAAGATTAGTGAACCACATAAGTTTTAGAATCAGTTTTGCAATATTGACAAAAAGCTTTGTGAGATTTTGACTGGTGTTGCATTAAATCTATAGATCAAGTTGAGTATAATTGTCATCTTAATATTGCTGAGTTTTCCAATTAACAAGCATGGACTGTAGGTCACTTTATTTAGAACTTTTTGAAATCTTTTTGGTAAATGGTACTGGTTTTTAAAAATTTCAATTTTTCACTGATAGTATATAGGAAACATTTTAATTTTGTATATTAACTTTGTGTTCTGTGACTTTTCAATATTTACATTTTAGTTCCAGTGAGATATTATTGTCATTTCTTTTTCTTTTTTTCTTTTTTTTGAGTTGGAGTCTCATTCTATTGCCCAGACTGAGTGCAGTCTCACTTTTTGTTCATTCAGAGAGATCTATCCTCATAC
>NW_007100571.1:0-356 GCF_000164805.1 Carlito syrichta | reverse complement strand
TGGCCTATCTCTCAAAGCAGCTAGACCACACCGTCCAGGGCTGGGCCCCATGTCTGCGAGTGCTATCTGCCACCCACATGCTGGTGTTCAAATCCAAAAAACTCACCTTCAGGGCCCCTATCACAGTAGCCTCCCCCCACCATCTACAGCACCTTCTAAGTTACAAAGGCCTTCAAACGCTACCCCCCGGTCAAGTCCTATTGCTCCTTGTCTTCTTTTTACAAGCTCCCTCCATATCCTTTCAAACTTGTGCACCTCTAAGTCCAGCCATGCTGCTCCCTCCCTCCACAGCCCCACCAACCCACGACTGTGTAGAAGCTGTGGAGGCTCTCCTCCCTTGCCCGGTTCACATCCAG
>NW_007100570.1:0-581 GCF_000164805.1 Carlito syrichta | reverse complement strand
GTCCGCTCGGGCCCTGTGTCCCCTCCTCGGTCCCGGCGCCATCCGAGGCCTGGCCGGGGTGTGGGACCCCTTCCTGCCGGAGAGGAAGCGGGACGGCCCCACCGGCGACTGCTCCTTCCCGGCCCCCACCCCGCTGTCTTCTGACCCGCCTGAGCTTGGGGTATTTATAGACTTCACTTTCCGACTGAGCCAATAGGGGCTGGGAATCTTGAACACGGGAGAGCGCGCTGGGGGCTCGGAGGCGCCCCCGCCGCCCTCCTTCCCAACTCGGCCTGGGGGGCACGGGCTGGGGTGCTGGGGGAGCCCCACAGCCAGGCGGAGGGGTGCTGAGCTGTGAGCCCCCGGGGCAGGGCCGCGTCCTGTAGCATTAACCCCGCGGGGTCCGCTGCTGGTCTCTCTGGATCCTCGCTGGTGCCGGTGCCCTGGGGGGGTCTCTGGCCGGGGGTGGGGGCAGAGAGACAACCCTCCCCCCCACTGGAGCCATTTCGCTGGGGGTAGACTTACCGTTTTTGTTTTTTCCCCGTGGACTCTTTATTTTTTAAGGACGCTAGAGACGTCCGGGCCCCGCCCTCCCCACCCGT
>NW_007100569.1:0-357 GCF_000164805.1 Carlito syrichta | reverse complement strand
GGGCAACTTGGTGAGACCTCATCTCTACAATAAATCAAAAAAAATTAGCCGGGCGTGGTATCGCGCGCCTGTAGTTCCAGCTACTTGGAACGCTGAGGCGGAAGGATCGCCGGAGCCCAGCGGGTCGAGGCTGCAGTGGCCGGAGTCACTGCACTCCAGTCTGGGTGACAGAGTGAGACTCCAACTCAAACCCCCCCCCAAAAAAAAACAATAAAAGACCTACTTTGCAAAATTTGCCAGTCTTCAGAATTGTGCACAGGAGGGATTCTAATGATATGCTGAATCTGAATACAGATTTTACAGATAATTTTTTTTTTTTTTTGAGTTGGAGTCTCACTCTGTCGCCCAGACTGGAGT
>NW_007100568.1:0-330 GCF_000164805.1 Carlito syrichta | reverse complement strand
GTTCCAGCTACTTGGAAGGCTGAGGCGGAAGGATTGCCTGAGCCCAGCAGATTGAGGCTGTGGTGGCCATGAGTGTGCCACTGCCCTCCAGTCTGGGCAACAGAATGAGACTCCGACTCAAAAATATCCACTTGAGCCGGGCTCGATGGCTCAGCCTGTAATCCCGTGCTTTTGGGAGGCTGAGGTGAATGGACTGCCTGAGCCCGTGGGTTCGAGACCCGCCTGGGGGGAAAGACCTCATCTCTACAATAAATCAAAAAATCAGCGGGGCGTGGTAGTGCATGCCTGTAATTCCGGCTACTTGGAAGGCTGAGGCGGAAGGATCACTGG
>NW_007100567.1:0-339 GCF_000164805.1 Carlito syrichta | reverse complement strand
TGACAGAGTGAGACTCTGACTCAAAAAAAAAAAAAAATTAAATGAGCTTCAGTGTTTTTTTTTTTAAATCGAGTTGATGTATCAATTCGTAGCATTTGTTTTTGTTTTTTTGGGTTTTTTTTGTTTTTTGAGTTGGAGTCTCACTCTGTCGCCCAGACTACAGTGCAGTGAGCGCTTCCGGCCACCGCAGCCTCGACCTGCCGGGCTCCCGCGATCCTTCTGCCTCAGCCTTCCGAGTAGCTGGAATTGCAGGCATGCACTAACACACCCGGTTGATTTTTTGATTTATTGTAGAGATGAGGTCTCGCCTGCCCAGGCAGGTCTCAAACCCGCGGGCTC
>NW_007100566.1:0-348 GCF_000164805.1 Carlito syrichta | reverse complement strand
GCTCAGGCGGCGGCCGGTCCTCTGAGCCCAACGGCTGCAGCTGGAGGTGGGTCAGGGGCCGACTGCCAGAGGCATCCACGGTGGAAGGTTCCAAAAAGCATTCGCCGTCAGCCGGGCTCGGGGGCGCAGCCTGTGATCCCGCGCCTCGGCAGGCTGCGGTGGGTGGATTGCGTGAGCCCGCGGGTTCGAGACCCGCCTGGGCAGCTTGGCGAGACCTCATCGCCACAATGCATCAAAAACCAGCCGGGCGTGGTAGCGCGCGCCTTTAATGCCGGAAGGCCGAGGCGGAAGGCTCGCCCGAGCCCGGCAGGTCGAGGCTGCGGTGGCCGGGAGCGGCCACTGCACCCC
>NW_007100565.1:0-344 GCF_000164805.1 Carlito syrichta | reverse complement strand
TGTGTGTGTGTGTGTGTGTGTGTGTGTGTGAAAGGCCTACAGACTTTAATTAGGCTTTTGATACTGACAAGTAATTACCTTCTCTGCCTCGAGTTTAGAACGGGCCCCTAAACAGCAACACCATGTTCTGATAGCCATGCTACATTTTCAAACTTAAAACACAAAAAGCAAGACACCTATTTTAATTCCTTTTCTTCCCTTTCCTGTTTTTTTTTCTTTCTTCTTTTTTTTTTTCTGTGTGTACTTTTTTAACTTTTTTTTAATTTTTTTGAGTTGGAGTCTCGCTCTGTCACCCAGACTGGAGTGCAGTGGCCGCTCCCAGCCACTGCAGCCTCGACCTGCTG
>NW_007100564.1:0-761 GCF_000164805.1 Carlito syrichta | reverse complement strand
CCACCACCCAATCCACTCCTTTCAGACGACCCTGGAAACTGGACAGGGCAGCTTTAGTTGTCCACCACTCCTGCCCCAAGGTAGTGCCTGGAACAGGGACTTGTCTCCGCTGGGCACCCAACCCTCCAGCCACCTCGTTTCCAGGATGGATCTGCTCACTTCTCCCAGGGGCTGACACGGGGAAAGCTAAGTCGTGACTCTTAAACTTTCGGGGGGATGGGGATGGTTGGGCAACTCACGCCTGTCTCCTCAGGGAGGCCAAGACGGGCAGCTGATCAGAGCCCAGTTGCTCAAGACCAGGCTGGACACCATAGCAAGCCCACACCTCGACCCCAAGCATAACCCAGGCCTCGGCGTGAGGATCGCTTCTGACCCAGGTTTAAAGACCAGGCAGGAAGACCAAGATGTTGACCAAATGGAAAGCCTGTGATTGCAGCACTTTGGGAATCCCAGGCCGAGAGGATGCCCTGAATTGGACGGTTTGAAAGCAGCCTTGTCCACCTAGTGAGGAAAGAAAAGAAAGACTTAAAGAAAGAAGAAAGGAAGGAAGGAAGGAAGAAAGGAAGAAAGAAAGAAATGAAAGAAAGAAAAAAGAAAGAAATCTAACCCAGGCTTGGAGGCTCAGCCTGTAATCCCGCACCTTGGGAGGCTGAGGTGAGTGGATTGCCTGAGCCCGCGTGTTAGATACCCACGTGGGCAACTTGGCGATAACTCATCTCTACAATAAATCAAAAAATTAGCCAGCTACTTGGAAGACTGAG
>NW_007100563.1:0-359 GCF_000164805.1 Carlito syrichta | reverse complement strand
TTCATCGGTTCAGCTTGTTACTGGCCATCTTGACCTCTCTTTATCAGTGACACTTTCTCTCCCCTCAGAAAAACGTTTAATCCATTTGTACACTGCCATTTTCTTCATGACATAATCCCCATAAACTTGGATTAACATGTCCCTGATTTCACTTTCACTCTTGCCAAGTTTAACAAGAACCGTAATATTTGTTGGCTGCTCTAATTCAAGCTCTGACAGTCGTGCGACAGCACACAAAAACATGCAACAACAATAATGAATGCCACCAGGCTCGGTGGCTCAGCCTGTAATCCCGCGCCTTGGGAGGCTGAGGTGAGTGGATTGCCTGAGCCCCTGGGTTTGAGACCCGCCTGGGCAAC
>NW_007100562.1:0-342 GCF_000164805.1 Carlito syrichta | reverse complement strand
CGCTACACTCCAGTCTGGGCGACAGAGTGAGACGCCAACTCCAAAAAAAAAAGTAGATCCTCCTCCACTGTGGAAGCCCCATGAAACCAGGACAGGACGGAGGTAACAGCAAGTCCAGTTAAGGCAAAGAGAAGCCCTGACAGCACCCCAGACGAAGGCTTGAGGGCGAGCCTCACACAGGCCTTCACCGCGGACGACACAAGACACAGGAGGAAAGCACGGCAACAGAGCCAGACGCAGAGGACGTCGTCAGGAATTCTGAGAAACCAGGACCCGCCAGCCCAGACAGGCAGGGTCAGGCCAGGCGGAGAGAGGACCCTTGGGAGCAGCCGGGGGGGGGGG
>NW_007100561.1:0-427 GCF_000164805.1 Carlito syrichta | reverse complement strand
TAGGTAAGTCAGCTGACTAGCCAACTAGCTTGCAAGATAAAGAGCTAGTTATGTCAGATGCCTAGGCAGTTGTCTAACTAGTTGATTCAGCTGGTTGAGTCAGCTGGCTAGCCAGCTGACTAGCAGGTTAAGTCAACAGGTTGTCTGCTATTTAGCCAGCTGTCTAGCTAGGTAGGAAGCTGGTTAAATCAGCTGGCTAACCAGCTGGTGAACTATTTACATCAGCTAGTTAATTCACCTGGAATCCCAGCTGGCTAGCTAGGTAGATAACTAGTTAAGTCAGCTGGTTAATTCAGCTGGCCAGTCAGCTGGCTTGCTAGTTTCGTCAGCTAGTTAAGTCAGCTGGGCAGCCAGCTGGCTAGCTAGCTAATTCACCTAGTTAAGTAAGCTGGGGAGCCAGCTGGTTATCTAGGTATCTAGCTAGTTA
>NW_007100560.1:0-323 GCF_000164805.1 Carlito syrichta | reverse complement strand
GAGTGGAATGGAATGGTATGGAATGGAATGGAATGGAGTGGAATGAATTGGAATGGATGGAGTGGAACGAAATGTAGTAGAATGGAATGGAATTGATTGGGTAGGAATGGAATGGAGAGGAATGGAATGGGATGGAATGGAGAGGAAAGGAATGGAGAGTAATGGAATGTAATGGAATGGCGAAGAATGCGTTAGAGTTGAATGGAATTTAACAGAATGGAATGGAATGGAGAGGAATTGATTGGAATGCAATGGAATGGATAGGAATGGATAGGAATGGAATGGAATGGAATGGAATGGAATGGAATGGAATGGAATGGAAT
>NW_007100559.1:0-421 GCF_000164805.1 Carlito syrichta | reverse complement strand
CTGCTGGGCTCCAGCGATCCTTCCACCTCAGCCTTCTAAGTAGCTGGAACTACAGGCGTGTGCTAACTCGCCCGGCTAGATTTTGATTTATTGCAGAGATGAGTTCTCGCCAAGTTGCCCAGGCGGGTCTCGAACCCGTGGGCTCAGGCAATCCACTCGCAGCCTCCCAAAGCGCGGGATTACAGGCTGAGCCACTGAGCCCGGCTCATTGTTGTTTTAAAACACTAAAGTTTTGGGGGGTTTTTTTGGAGAGTGGTGGTATGCAGGGCTTCCACAGCTATAATTAATAATACAGATTTTGTACTTGTGATACCACACTTGCCTGGTTTTCCTCCAATTTCACAAGTCTTCCTCAATCTCCTTTGCAGCAAGTCTTCATTTTCTACCCAATCTCTAAGTGTTGCAAGTCTTTTTTTTTTTT
>NW_007100558.1:0-509 GCF_000164805.1 Carlito syrichta | reverse complement strand
CCTGCCCCGCCTCCAGCACGGGCTGCCCCCCGCGCCTCCAGCCGCGTTCCCCGCGGCCCACCGGCCTGGCCCTGCACCCTCCGCTGTCCTTCGCACGAGCCACTGCTCCCGCCCCGAGGCAGCCGGCCGCCGTTCCCTCCAGCCCGGGGCCCCCGTCCACCGCGCCCGCTTCCCGTGGAGACGCCCGGCGGGCACGAGGCCCCGCCGCCTGGTCCCGGTAGGCCCCCGTCGTCCCACGGGGGTCCCTGCTGCCTGGGCCGGATGAGGAGTCTCTGGGGGACAAGCCGCAGCCGTGCTGCCCCTCTCCCCCCACCCCTCGCAGCATCAGCAGGGTCTCCGCCAACGGCCGGGACGGGCGTGATCGGGGGTCCCAGGGACCCAGGGGTCATTCCCGCCAGATGTTGCACAGGAAGACGAGGTCTGTGGTTAGCGAGGAGTATCAACAGACGGGCATCACAGGTAGCTCGGCGGAGGTTAAGTCTAGCCGAAGGAAGACGCCCCGAGCCATG
>NW_007100557.1:0-352 GCF_000164805.1 Carlito syrichta | reverse complement strand
GGGATTACAGGCTGAGCCACCAAGCTCGGCCTTTTTTTTTTTTTGAGTTGGAGTCTCGCTTCATTGCTTAGGCTGGAGTGCAGTGGCACACTCACGGCCACCCCAGCGTCGATTTGCTGGGTTCAGGAGATCCTTACGCCTCAGCCTTCAAAGTAGCTGGAACTACAGGCGCGCGCTATCATGCCCAACTGATTTTGGATTTATTGTAGAGATGAGGTCTTGCCAAGTTTCCTGGGCTGGTCTCGAACCCACGGGCTCAGGCAATCCACTCTCCTCAGCCTCCCAATGTGCTAGGATTACAGGCTGAGCCACCGAGCTTGGCCAATTTTTTTTTTTTAAAAGAGAGTGTCAA
>NW_007100556.1:0-334 GCF_000164805.1 Carlito syrichta | reverse complement strand
TGAGCCCAGGGGTTCAAGACCAGCCTGGGCAACATGGTGAGACCTCGTCTCTATAATAAACCAAAAAATTAGCTGGGCATGGTGGCATGCACCTGTAGTTCCAGCTACTTGGAAGGCTGAGGCAGAAGGGTTACCTGAGCCCAGTAGATCAAGGCTGCATTGGCCATGAGTGTACCACTGCACTCCAACCTGGGCAACAGAGTGAGACTCTGACTCAGAAAAATTCAGAAAATAACAAAAACTCTTTCACATTTGTTTGGCCAGGCTCGGTGGCTCAGCCTGTAATTCCGCGCTTTGGGAGGCCAAGGTGAGTGGATTGCCTGAGCCCGCGGGT
>NW_007100555.1:0-345 GCF_000164805.1 Carlito syrichta | reverse complement strand
TGTAGTTCCAGCTACTTGGAAAGCTGAGGTGGAAGGATTGCCTGAGCCCAGCAGGTCAAGACTGCAGTGACCATGAGCATGCCACTGAACTCCAGCCTGGGCGACAGCGTGAGACTCCAACTCAAAAAAAAAAAAGAATGAACTTCCAAATCAAAATCAGGATCCCAAACAATTTCATAGGAAAAGAACAGCCCAGAATAAACCAGAAAACAACTAAGCAAGCATGAGGTCTGGGGTTCAGAAAGACCTGCCAGTTTCACTCAAGGAGAAGTTCAAAATCAAGAGCTTTCTTTTTTTTTTTTTTGAGTTGGAGTCTCACTCTCACCCAGACTGGAGTGCAGTGGC
>NW_007100554.1:0-359 GCF_000164805.1 Carlito syrichta | reverse complement strand
GCCTGGCACGGTGGCTCAGCCTGTAATCTCACACTTTGGGAGGCCAAGGTGAGTGGATTGCCTGAGCCCGCGGGTTCAAGACCTGCCTGGGCAACTTGGCGAGACCTCATGTCTACAATAAAAAAAAAAGATTAGCCGGGCATGGTAGCGTGCACCTGTAGTTCCAGCTGCTTGGAAGGCTGAGCTGAAGGATCACCGGAGCCCAGCAGGTTGAGGCTGCGGTGGCCGGGAGCATGCCACTGTACTCTTGTCTGGGCGACAGAGTGAGACTTCAACTAAAAAAAGAACTGTGTTTGATTTTGATTTTGATTTTTTTTTTTTTTTTTTTTTTATCTCACTCTGTTGCCCAGGCTGGAGTG
>NW_007100553.1:0-330 GCF_000164805.1 Carlito syrichta | reverse complement strand
TTGGCAAATACTTTTTCCCAGTCTGTAGGCTGTCTTCCTGCTCTCTTGATGGTTTCTTAGACTTTGCAGAAGCTAGTCAGTTTAATAAGGTCCCACTTGTCTATCTTCTCTCTTATGACCTTTGGGTTTCAGGTTTTGTTCAGGAATTGGAGGTCAGTTCTGATTTCCATGAGGGTATTTCCTTCCTTTTCTAAGGTTCCTATGATTTGAGGTTTTACATTTAGGTCTCTGATCCATTTGGAGTTACGCTTTGTGCAAGGGGATAGATATGGGTCCTGTTTCAATCTTCTGCATGTGGTCAGCCAGTATTCCCAGCACCATTTACTGAAT
>NW_007100552.1:0-374 GCF_000164805.1 Carlito syrichta | reverse complement strand
TACATTTCTCTCCATTCCATTCCTCTCCATTCCATTCCTTTCCATTCCATTCCATTCCTCTCCATTCCATTCTATTCCATTATTTCTGTTCCATTCCATACCTCTCAATTCAATTCCATTCCATTCCTACCTATTCTATTCTTTTACATTCGAATACTCTCCATTTATTCATCTCAAGTCCATTCCTTACCAGTTGTTTCCATTCCTCTCCATTCCGTTCCACTCCATTCCTTTTCATTCAATTTGCCTCCATTCCATTCCTCTTTATTCCCTTACAGTCCTCTACGTTCTATTCCTCTCCATTCATTTCTGTACATTCCATTCTATTCCTCTCCATTCCATTCTTTTCCATTCCATTCAAATCCTCTCAGATT
>NW_007100551.1:0-347 GCF_000164805.1 Carlito syrichta | reverse complement strand
TGCCCAGAGACCCCCCCCCCCACGAACCACGCTGGAGCATCCTGGGCAGGGCGTGGACTGGCGGGAGCTCCTGCTCTTGAGGGAAAGGATAGTTGCAAACACCAGGTATATAGTTGTGCTGATTATTATTATTTATTTTTATTGGAGTCTCACTCCATCACCCAGGCTGGAATGCAGTGGCACACTCATGGCCACCCCAGCATCAACCTGCTAGGCCCTGGCGATCCTTTTGCCTCAGCCTTCCAAGGAGCCAGAACTGCAGGTGTGAGCTACCATGCCCAGCTAATTTTTGATTTATTGTAGAGATGAGGTCTCGCCAAGTTGCCCAGGCTGGTCTCGAACCTGCA
>NW_007100550.1:0-329 GCF_000164805.1 Carlito syrichta | reverse complement strand
TGTTTTTTTTTTTTTTTTTGAGTCAGTGTCTCCCTCCGTCGCCCAGACTGGAGGGCAATGACATGCTCATAGTCACCGCAGCCTCAACCTGCTGGGCTCAGGTGGTCCTTCTGCCTCAGCCTCCCAAGTTGCTAGGACTACAGGTGCGTGCCACCACACCCAGGTAATTTTTTAGATTTATCATAGAGACAAGGTCTCACTATGTTTCCCAGGCTGGTCTCGAACCCCTGGGCTCAAGTTATCCTCCCACCTTGGCCTCCCAAAGTGCTGGGATAACAGACGTGAGACCCCGCGCCTGGCCTGGGATAATTTTTTTTTTTTTTTTTGAG
>NW_007100549.1:0-344 GCF_000164805.1 Carlito syrichta | reverse complement strand
GCCTCGACCTGCTGGGCTCCGGCGATCCATCCGCCTCAGCCTTCCAAGTAGCCGGAACTACAGGCACGTGCTACCATGTCCGGCTAATTTTTTTGATTTATTGTAGAGATGAGGTCTCACTAAGTTGCCCAGGCAGATCTCGAACCCGCGGGCTCAGGCAATTCACTCACCTTGGCCTCCCAAAGCACTGAGATTACAGGCTGAACCACCAAGCCCAGCTAATATAGTTTATTTAAAAGTAAATTAGAGGCCGGGCTCGGTGGCTCAGCCTTTAATCCCAGAATTTTGGGAGGCCGAAGTGAGTGGATTGCCTGAGCCCGCGGGTTCGAGACCCGCCCGGGCAA
>NW_007100548.1:0-417 GCF_000164805.1 Carlito syrichta | reverse complement strand
CGGGAGCTCGAGCCAAGTGCAAGCCGTCGCCGGAGCCGCGCACAAGCGGGGATGCCCGAGGCCAGTGGATTCGCGTGGCGCGCAGACCCTCGCCCCCAGGAGGGGCTGGCAGCGGCAGGAAACCGCCCGGGCAGCGGGCGGCCCGGAGTGGCGCCCGCAGCTTCAGCGAAACACGCCTCGCAGCCACGTCCTCCCGGGGAAAGGCAGGCCTTTCCTGAACGGCCACTCGGGTGGAGACCAGCCCCGAAAGCGGCCGACTGACAGGGCCGTGAGCGCGTCTGTGTGGCAAAGGACACAGAACCCTCATCGGAAGTCAAATGAAATTTAATAGTAGACCGGGAAAATTATTTATGGCACACGAGAGAAAAACATCTAATAGCCCCAGTACACAAAGAGTTTTTTTTTTGAGTCGGGTCT
>NW_007100547.1:0-352 GCF_000164805.1 Carlito syrichta | reverse complement strand
CCAGGCGGGTCTCGAACCCGCGGGCTCAGGCAATCCACTCACCTCAGCCTCCCAAAGCACAGGATTACAGACTGAGTCACCAAGCCTGACTTGTTCAATTCTTAAAACCTCACTGGAGGGAGATGTTTCTGGGGAGTAGGAGCCTTTCTTTGTGGATAACCTGATTCTCTTCTCCAGCTTTTAAAACTCATTTTCTTTTTCTTTGTCCTCAGTGACAACAGAGACCACCATTACCCTTCTCCAGGTTCTTCAACGTGCAACTATTTAGAGTGTTGTTACCTTTAATCTTTAAAGTGCACAGTTGAGCGTTGTTGGTTTTTTCCTTTTTTTTTTTTTTTTTTTTTTTAAAAAA
>NW_007100546.1:0-385 GCF_000164805.1 Carlito syrichta | reverse complement strand
CTCACTCTGTCGCCCAGACTGGAGTACAGTGGCACGCTCCTGGCCACCGCAGTCTTGCCCTGCTGGGCTCTGGCGATCCTTCCACCTCAGCCTTCCAAGTAGCTGGAACTACAGGCGCACATTACAACTCCCAGCTAATTTTTTGATTTATTGTAGAGATGAGGTCTCGCCAAGTTGCCTAGACGAGTCTCGAACCCGCGGGCTCAGGCAATCCACTCACCTCAGCCTCCCAAAGGCGTGGGATTATAGACTGAGCCACCGAGCCCAGCTAATGCTAAATTTTATGGGACAAAACTTGAAAACTACTAGAAGTATTCACATATGATTAATTTTTTTTTTTTTTTTTGAGTTGGAGTCTCACTCTGTCGCCCAGACTGTAGTGCAG
>NW_007100545.1:0-423 GCF_000164805.1 Carlito syrichta | reverse complement strand
AAATGGAATGGATTTAATGGAATGGAGAGGAAAGGAATGCAGAGTAATAGAATTGAGTGTCATGAAAAGGAATGGAAGGGAGAGAAATGGAAAGGAAAGGAAAGGAATGGAATAGAATGGAAAGGAATGGAATGGAATGCAGAGGAATGGAATGGAATGTTGAGGAATGGAATGGAGAGGAAAGGAACAGAGTAGAATGGAATGGAATTGAATGAAACGGAATGGAGAGGAATGGATTGTAATGGAATGGACTGGATAGGAAAGGAATTGAGAGGAATTAAATAAAATGGAATGGAATGAAAAAATGCAATGAAATGTAGTGAAATTTAAAGTAGAAGAATCGAATGGAGGGAAATGAAGAGTAATGGAATGGAATGGAACGGAATGGAGAGGAATGGAATCTAGAGATATGGAATAGATTGG
>NW_007100544.1:0-360 GCF_000164805.1 Carlito syrichta | reverse complement strand
TCTCACCAAGTTGCCCAGGCTAGTCTCGAACCCATGGGCTCAGGCAATCCTCTCACCTCGACCTCCCAAAGTGCTGGGATTATAGGCGTGAGCCACAGTGCCCGGCCTCAACTTTACTTTTTTACTGCTGACTTTATTTGTTCAAGTTTTGAATTCTCTTTCATATTTCCCCTTCCTTCTCCCTCCCTCCCCTTTTTAAAAGACTGGGAGTGTGCTTAGGCACCAGGCTAAAGTGTAATGGCACAATCAGTTTACTGCAACCTTGAACTCTAGGTTTCCAGAGATCCTCCTACCTCTACACTTCAAGTACCTAGGGCTACAGGTGCACTCCACAACATATCATTACACTCTTTATTTTAT
>NW_007100543.1:0-326 GCF_000164805.1 Carlito syrichta | reverse complement strand
AGGTGTGAGGGGAGCTGCCTGGGCTGGTGGCCTGAGGCCAAGGCTCAAAATTCCAGCGGGCCCACAGGCTGTCTGGTGGATGCAACTCAGTCCACACCAGGTCCTGAGGGTCCCTGGACACATGTCAGGTGGAGGTAGGGGCCTTGAGGACCTCCTCAGCCGACCTGCAGGAAAGAGCCTGACTTTGCCTAGCTGAATCTGAATATGTCCATGTGGTTTCATCACGTGAAGAATGCTGGGTGGCTGGTTCTATCAAAAGAAAGCACTTCCGGCTACTCGGAAGGCTGAGGCGGAAGGATCGCCGGAGCCCAGCAGGTCGAGGCTGC
>NW_007100542.1:0-409 GCF_000164805.1 Carlito syrichta | reverse complement strand
CTTCCATATGACCCAGCAATTCCTCTATTGGGAATATACCTGGAGGAACTCAAATCATTCGACAAAAAAGATACCTGCACACATATGTTTGTTGCAGTTCTATTCACAATAGCAAAAACATGGAACCAACCATGCTGTCCATCAAAGCTGGACTAGATTTAAAAAATGTGGTACATATATACAATGGAATATTACACAACCATAACGAAGGACAAACATATGGACTTTGCAGCAACTTGAATGAATTTAGAGTCAGTCATACTCAGTGATCTATCACAGAAACAAAGAGCAGAGTACCATATGTTCTCACTCATAAGTGGACTTTAAACAATTATCATAATACTATAAGAAAGGGATTGGCAGTAGTGGGAAACTGTCAGGGGAGGGAGGGTGGGATTGGCAGTTGAGG
>NW_007100541.1:0-488 GCF_000164805.1 Carlito syrichta | reverse complement strand
GGCGGGGGAGGGGGAAGGGACCCCGGGAGCAACTAGGTCTTGGGCGGACCATGGATGCCACTCAGCCCGGACCCTGCTCCTGGCCGCCCGCAGGTGACGTCAGCCGCTGGCACATGCTGCCTGGGCTCTGCAGGGCAGTGACGGGGTGGCAGCCTGGGTGGCGGCGGCCTCCCCACCGCCCCACCCTGGCAGGATGACCTGCTTGACCAGTCGACGGCCTCGGCCTCCCGCCCCAGGCGCCTCACCTCCCCCACCCCGCCTGCCTGGGCGCAGCCCACAGCTCTGCCCAGCGGCCCGGGCTCAGGCCTGGTCCCCGAGCCTGCCCAAGTCCCCAGCCGCCCTGGGTCCTCCTCGCATCCCTGAGCCAGCGGGCCTGGGCCCGCGCTGCTCACGGGGAAGGGGCCGGGCCGCCCGCCCCTCCAGGACGGGGAGGCCTGGCCCTGCAGCCCGCCCCTCGTGGCCACCGCCGCCTGCTGGGAATCAGGCGC
>NW_007100540.1:0-422 GCF_000164805.1 Carlito syrichta | reverse complement strand
ACTGTAGTAGGCCATGCATGATCAGGCATGGTGGCTAACGTCTGTAATCCCAGCATTTTGGGAAGCTGAGGTGGGAGGATTGCATGAGCCAAGGAGTTTGAGATCAGCCAAAGCAACATAGCAAGACCTCTTCTCTACAAAAAACAAAAATAAAAAATTAGCTGGGTGTGGAGATGCACGCCCTAGAGTCTCAGCTACTTGGGAGGCTGAGGTGGAAGAATCCCCTGATTCCAGGAGGTTGGCACTGTGGAGATCTGTGATCGTGCTGCTGCACTCCAGCCTGGGTGACAGAGTGAGACACTGACTAAGATAAAATAAAATAAAATGACCGGGCACGGGGACTCATGCCTACAATCCCAACACTTTGGGAGGCTGAGGCGAGAGGACTGCCTGAGCCCATGGGTTCGAGACCTCATCTCTAC
>NW_007100539.1:0-566 GCF_000164805.1 Carlito syrichta | reverse complement strand
TCTTTTTTTTTTTTTTTTTTTGAGTTGGAGTCTCACTCGGTCACCCAGACTGGAGTGCAGTGGCCGCTCCCGGCCACCGCAGCCTCGACCTGCTGGGCTCCGGCGATCCTTCCGCCTCAGCCATCCGAGTAGCCGGAATTACAGGCATGCGCCACCACGCCCAGCTGATTTTTTGATCTATTGTAGAGATGAGGTCTTGCTGCCCAGGCGGGTCTCGAACCCGCGGGCTCAGGCAATCCACTCACCTCAGCCTCCCAAAGGCGCGGGATTACAGGCTGAGCCACCGAGCCCGGCTTAACTGCTTTTCTCTCTATGGATTTGTGTCTTCCAGACATTTTATATAAATGAGATCATACAGAGATGGCACAGTGGCGTGCGCCTATTGTTTCTAGCTACTCAAGAAGCTGAAGCAGGAGGATCGCTTGAGCCCAGGAGTTCAAGGACTGTGAATAGCACTCCAGCCTGGGCAAAATAGTGAGACCCTGTCTCTTAAAAAGACAAATAGGGCTGGGTTCGGTGGTTCAGCCTGTAATCCCGCACCTTGGGAGGCTGAGGTGAGTGGATTG
>NW_007100538.1:0-342 GCF_000164805.1 Carlito syrichta | reverse complement strand
TGGCCGGGAGCGGCCACTGCACTCCAGTCTGGGTGAGAGTGAGACTCCAACTCAAAATAATAATAATAATAATAATAACAATAATAATAATAATAACAACACTACATATTGGTTTTTGGATAAGTACCTAAGTAGTAAAAGTATAAAGAGATGCAAAGTAAATTTTGGTAGGTTCATACCAATAGGGATGGAGAGTGGAGACTAGAATTTCCAAGGACTACATTGTACCTGTAACAATTATTATTATTTACATTAGGACTGGGTATATGGATGCTTGTTCACTCTATTTATTGTGTAAAGTATTTCATTTCTTTTTCCTTTTTTTTTTTTTTTTTTTTTGGG
>NW_007100537.1:0-351 GCF_000164805.1 Carlito syrichta | reverse complement strand
GTTTAGTGAATATATATAAAGGCACAGTTGAACCCTGAACAGATGGCAAGCCACAGTCTCTGAAATGGGATTATAGTTCTTTCTTTGACAGATGGGTATCCTTCACATACCTCCAGGGTAGAGAATGCATGCACAGCAATTACATAGGGACAAATGTGTTTAAAGAGCACATTCTGGTTCTGCCAGTCAAATCAATAAGTGACAAATGAGTTGGAATCATCAAGTCATGATGGGTCTGGAAATTGCTCTTAACAATTGCCATTATTTGTTACTGTCAACCCTTTAGAGAATCATTCAAAGTATGAGTGACAAATGGCACTATGGCATTCTAATTAGGCTACTATGTATATA
>NW_007100536.1:0-339 GCF_000164805.1 Carlito syrichta | reverse complement strand
TTGGAAGGCTGAGGTAGAAGGATCACCTGAGACCAGCAGGTCGAGGCTGCGGTGGCCGTGAACATGCCATTGTACTCCAATGGAATGAGATGCAAACTTTAAAACAAAAAAATGAGTTTATTACAGGCCGGGTTCAGTGGCTCAAGCCTGTAATCCCAGCACTTGGGGAGGCCGAAGTCCAGAGGTTCCAGACCAGCCTGGGCAACATGGTAAGACCTCATCTCTACAATAAATCAAGAAATTACCCGGGCGTGGTGGCGTGTGCCTGCAGTTTCAGCTCTTGGAAGGCTGAGGTGGAAGGATCACCTGAGCCCAGCAGGTCAAGGCTATGGTGGCTGT
>NW_007100535.1:0-332 GCF_000164805.1 Carlito syrichta | reverse complement strand
TGTAGAGATGAGGTCTCGCCTGCCCAGGCAGGTCTCGAATCCGCAGGCTCAGGCAATCCATTCACCTCAGCCTCCCAAAGGCGCGGGATTACAGGCTGAGCCACCTAGCCCGGCTCTAATTTTTTATTTATTGTAGGGACAAGGTCTCACCAAGTTGCCTCAGCTGGCCTCGAACCTGCAGGCTCAGGCAATCTACTTGTCTTGGCCTCCCAAAGTACTGGGATTACAGGCTGAACCACTGAGGCTGGCCAGATCCTTTTCTTCTTCTTCTTTTTTTTTTTTTGAGTTGGAGTCTCACTCTGTCCCCCAGACTGGAGTGCAGTGGCCGCTCC
>NW_007100534.1:0-484 GCF_000164805.1 Carlito syrichta | reverse complement strand
AGTATCCTGCTACTGCCGGTTCCTTTCTTATAGTATTGTGGTAAATGTTCAGGGTCTGCTTGTGAGTGGGAATTTGTGGTACTATGTTTTTAGTTTCTGTGATAGATCACTTAGTATGATGGACTCTAAATTCATCCATGTTGCTGCAAAGTTCTCAGGTTTGTCTTTCTTTATGGCTGCATAATATTCCATTGTGTATAAGTATCACATTTTTTTCTTTCTCCCATCCCATAATTTGTGACAACTACTAATTTGTTTTCTGGCTTTGAGGATTTGCTCATTCTGGATATTATATATAAATAAAGTAATATGTGAACTTTTTATTTTACATTTTTTATCATAATGTGGTGCAAAAATCTGTCTTATGGCAGAACAATATTACATTGCATAGATATATAAAAAGATCTAAGACATTTTGTGTATCCATTCATTAGCTAATAAACATTTGCTATGTCCACCTTTGTCTATTACGAATAATATCACT
>NW_007100533.1:0-341 GCF_000164805.1 Carlito syrichta | reverse complement strand
TACTAGCTAGCCAGGTAGCTATCTAACTGACTTAACTAGCTAGATACCTACCTGGCAAGTCTGCTAGCAAGCTATCTTAAGTAGCTGAATTAACCAGCTATCCACCTGGCTAGCCAACTGTCTTATCTAGCTCACTACCTAGCTAGCCAGCTGACTAGCCATCTTAAGTAGTTGACTTAACTAGTAGTTACATAGCTAGCCAGCTGACATAAATAATTAGCTAACTAGTTAGCTGCCTAGTTATCCAGCCGACTTAAATAGCTTGCTAACTAGCTAGCTACCTAGCTAACAAGCTGACTTAAATAGTTAGCTGCCTTGATAGCTAGCTGACTTAACCAGCT
>NW_007100532.1:0-344 GCF_000164805.1 Carlito syrichta | reverse complement strand
GCGGGCTCAGGCAATCCACTCACCTCAGCCTCCCAAGGCGCGGGATTACAGGCTGAGCCACCGAGCCCAGCTGACAAAACAGTTCTTACTGGCATTATGTGCCTGAGAGGGTGCAAAAGGAATATGTCTAGATTCAGCCCATCTCTGCATTGATGCAGCACCCTGATATCCACTCATTTCTTGTCCCAAATGTTCACTTAAATGAGCACATAAAGGTATCTGTTTGACAAATCACCTTCCAAAACTAGAAGGGAATTCTTCTGATGGGCACTAACATGCCCTACTTTATTTTTTTTATTTATTTATTTTTTTTGAGTTGGAGTCTCACTCTGTCGCCCAGACTG
>NW_007100531.1:3043-9342 GCF_000164805.1 Carlito syrichta | reverse complement strand
CATACATACACACATATAATCACATATATAAAATATATATATACAATTCCTTATGGTTTTATATATATGTATTATATATGTAATAATACTGGAGAACCCAGTTTAATACAGTACATATCCTAAAGAACAAAACACAGGGTTTCAAGGAAACTTTACACACTTATATTCACAGCAGGACTATTCTCAATAGCTAAGAGGTAGAAACAACCCAGATTTCCATCAACAGAAGAATTAAAAAGCAAAATGCTCACAATGAAATATTATTCAGCCATTAAAAGGAAAGAAGTACTGATACATGCCATAACATAAATGAACCTCAAAAATATTATGCTAAGTGAAGAAACCAGACACAAAGGACCACATATTATCTGATTTCGTTTATATGAAACACCCACACTAGGCAAATCCACAGAAATTAAAAGCAGACTAATGGTTGCCAGGAGCTGGGGAAGGGGAAACTAGGGCGTGACTGCTCAACAGATACGGTGTTTCCTTTTGGGGTGATAAAAATATCTTGAAACTAGAGAGAAGTAGTGGTTGCACAACATTGTGAATGTACTAAATACCACTGAATTATACACTTAAGATGCTTAATGGTTAATTTTATGTTATGTGAATTTTATATCAGTATAAAAATTCTGTGACAACATATCAATTACATGCTGCTGTTATATTGAAGTTTAATATTAAATCTTTACATAAGGTCTTTCCAACTTGAGTTTGGGTTCCAGATAAGAAATTTAGTCAAATGCACACATTGTTGTAATATGCTGCATTTCAAATTGCATGCATAGGCTTTGAAATGTTTAATAAGCATGTTACAAAAAAAACACAGTCAATAAAAAAGTAAAGTTCCCCATTTAGGATTCAACTGCTTTATTAAAAAAAAAAAAAAAAACCAAAAAACAGTGCACTAATATTTAACCTAAAATTTAAATATCATTCATTAAAGTTAGGTTACTAAAATCTATTCCAAAATGTTAATGAAATTAAATTACTTTGTCTTATAAATTATCTCCTAAAGATAACTCTCTGCTGCCACGTTACTCTTCAATAGTCTGTTTTTACAATTATTTTATCTCTAATCATAAACATTCATTGACTATTCTCAATAGCACATCTTATAAGGTTATAACTACCGTATTTTCCTCTAGGAGTGTGAAATAAGAAAACGGAGATGGCAATGAATTCACAGTCTGGTCCAAAGAGATTTGAAATGCCCTACTCAAATGTATGTATTTATTTTGTCTTCTCTTGCCAGAAGAATGTTCAAACTAACTCTCTTTTTCAGCCAAAACCCTACTTTACTAATGATTTGGTAGAGCAATATACTCCCTTCATCTAACGTTTGTAGAGTGATATACTTCCTTCTGTCAGTGAAATATCCACAGTCAGAAAGTGCAATGAATTAAAAAATAGATGTGCCAGTTTTGTTAGAATTTAACTTTATCATAAGGATCATTTAGAAATATTATTTATTGCAAACAGGAAAGAGGTAGAAATAGACTAAAGAAGACATTTATTCTTTCTCCTTATATTTCTCCAGTATTCAAATCTTGATCTACTTGGTCATGTTTTCTCAAAACAGTGACCATGGTTTAAATTGGTAGAACTAGAAAAAAATAACCTGTGTCCACATAAAAGAGTTAACTCTGAGCATTTTATAAAAGACTTTTAATAATTATAATATTTGTTTCTTACTTTGATAAATACAATTGCTGGTAAACAATCTATCACCATAGATTGAAATTAGATTACAAAATGCCAGAAAAATGCTTACACTGGAAAAATTCACCCTGAAGCATTTATTTACATGTGACCTTTGCCATTTAAACTCATCACTATTTATCATAATGCAGTATCTCCAAATAAAATATGGTATAAAATTCACTTTTTTGAACTAAGTAAATAATAATTTATTAAAACATATATAATAATTCATAAATCTAAAAATTTGTCAATATATGCTGTACTTAATGTTAATATATTCAATTGGAGTCAATTAACTAGACACAAACTATAAAGTAGTGACACTTTTTTCTCATCTTTTCCCTAAAGAATCATAACCATTGTGTATTCTTCTCTTTGTCCACAAATACAAAGGTCAGATGGGGCTGGTCAGTAGTCCTTTATCTGAAATGCAGTGATTCACATCTAATAAAAAAGGCATTTGGAATATAGCATTGATAAAAATTGTATGACTGTACAGAGAGACATTCGGCTTGTAGCCATAAAATTGAACTTCTGATTACTACTTCGAATAGTTATTAGAATATAAGAACCATGTTTTTGCTATTGTGAAAAGTGCACAATAAGCATGTGTGCACAGGTATCTTTTCTGAGGAATGATTTTAGAGTTCCTCTGGATATATCCCCAGCAGGGGGATTGCTGGGTCATATGGAACGTCAATTTTCAGTTCTTCTAGAAATCGCTACACTATTTTCCATAGAGGTTGGACTAGTTTGCATTCCCCTCAACAGTATAGAAGTGTTCCTTTTTCTCCACATCCTTGCCAGCATCTGTTGCTTTTGAGTTATTAACAATGGCCATTCTTACTGGGATTAGGTAGTGTGGTTTTGATTTGCATTTCACTGATGATTAGTGAGGCTGAGCACTTTTTCATGTGTCTGTTGGCTGCCTGTTTGTCTTCTTTTTAGAAATGTCTATTCATGTCTTTTGTCCATTTTTTAATGGGCTTTTTTTCCCCTTTGAGCACATTTGAGTTCCTTGTAGGTACTGGATGTTAGGTCTTTGTCAGATATACAGTTGGCAGATATTTTTTCCCATTCTGTGGCTGTCTCCCACTCTTCTGATGGTTTCTTTTGCTTTGCAGAAACTTTTCAGTGTAATGAGGTCCCACTTGTCTACCTTATCTCTTACGGCATGGACATCTGGGGTTTTGATCAAGAATTGGTTACCTATTCCAATTCCCATATGGGTGTCTTATACTTGGAGGTTTTATGTGTGGGTCTGTGATCCATTTAGAGTTGATTTTTTGTGCATAGTGGTAGACATGGAACCCACTGTGCTGCCCATGGAAACTGGAATGGAGTTTTTAAAATGTGGTAAATTTAAACTATGGAATATTACACAATCATAAAGGAGGACAAACTTATGGACTTTGCAGCAACTTAGATGAATTTGGAGCCTTTAATATTCAGTGATCTATTACAGAAACGAAGAACTGAAAACAACATGTTCTCACTCATAAGCCGACCGTGAATATTTACCACAATAGTATAAGAAAGGAATTGGCAGTAGCCAGAAACTGCCAGGGAAGGGAGGGGAGGCACATAACATCAATAAGGGTAACTGCTCTCAAACCAGGCAAAGGGGGCACCAGAGGGAGTCCCAAATTTACCTGTATGATAACCACTTATATACCTAGTCCTGAATTGTAACCCACATCCTTTAGATTAAAAAAGAAAAATTTAAAGATTATCAAGAAGAAATTAAAATTATGTTATTGAACATTTGAAAACCTCATGGAAACTAATAGAATAGTAAAATGTATTTACTAATATGTCTAATAGACCCAAATTAAAGAAATAAATTAAAAACTATTCTCCAAAGCCAAAAACAGAGAAAGAAATATGAGAACCAATAGACACTTTATTATTATTTAACCCTTTTCTCTGAGTTGTATTAAATGGCATTTTGAATGTCAAATAAATCTACTGTCTGCAGCCAAACATAATAGCATCAATGGTAAATTGGGCCAAGGAGTCAAATGTGACAGTTCTGAGTGAATTAATCTGTATGTGCAAATGATCAGCTCTTTTAGTTTTATTATATCATAATCTACCTAAATTGTATAATTGGTGGCATGTGTGGAGATAAGCACCAGATAAGCAAAAGATTCATTAAGATGCTGCCATCAATTAATTCTACAAAAAGGAAACATGTGTCTGCTCTGATTTTTTCGGCACCATTCCAATTTTCTGAGGATTAAGCTTTCTTTTGTAAAGTCTATAAAACAGAGCCTTGAAAATAAATTAGTTTTACTTTTTACCATCATCAGCAACCTCTAGAATTGGGGATGTTGTAAGCAGATGGGTACGTGCTTGCAATTCCATTTTTAGTTCCTGTATATGATCAGAATTGAAAAACACAAAATAGAAGTCAATGTTCCAGTCTCAACCAAGTTGAATAGTTCATTTTAGACACATCTATCTTTTCTAGTAAGTGCAGTGTTTCAGCTTTCCATTTCCTCTCTCTAATGTTTTTCAAGATGGAATTTTGGCAAATGAGACTCATGTAAGCTCATGGCACTAGGTGAATGGAAAGTGTTTCTTAGTAGACATTAGTATCTGTGTTGGACTCTACCAGTCAGCTCCTTGGGGCCTTATATTCTTAGATGACATCTGCTAAGGTATAGTTAATTTATTCTTAACTCCAGGTATTTTTTGATACTACTTCCAAAGTCTTCAGTTGCTGTATTACCTTGGCTGTTCACTTGGCATAGGCCATGCTCCCAGAAAGCAAGCATATCCCCCTATCCTGATGGTTGCCACCTCATTTCTGCAGATGCTATGGATTCTTCAAACTCTGATTTGAGTCATACCCGGTTGCTGGCATTGGGTAGATTTGCTGCCCCTGGTTACAGGGTCAATTAATTCCCTGATCACCTCCTCTGCCAATGTATCCAGATTCTGAGCTAACTTCTATGTTGACTTGTAAAGCATGTGAAAATGCTGTGCCAGAGAACAAAAGAGGATGCTGGATGGTCTCACACTAGTAATTAAATGCTCCTCTTCCACTCCCAAGTCGCTGGGCAGAATTAGTCCCATAGTTCCACTCTACCCCAAGTGTTACAGAAATTACAATCATACTATGCACCTGAAATTGGAAAGAACTGGAAACATTTGGTGAACAGCACTAATGGGTACCACAGGCACCCTCCTGCAAGGTGATCTCCATCCAGAAACTCAAATGGCAAATTCAAATCAAAGTCCTCATCTCTTTTTGGTTTGTCCCTCAGTGTAGCTAACATGTCTTGACTTTTGGGACTTTAGCTTTGACAGAAGAGCTTAGATACATGCCTCATCACTTGTCTTGTCTACTTGCATCCCCCCTCCTTTCTCATAATCTACCATGACCAAAAAGAGAAAGCTCCTCTTCCAGTCTGATTGGAACTACCAAGCCTTTTGTTTTCTTCTCTTTGGAACTGTCATTAGTGCTGCCCTGCTTCTTTGAGTCAATAAGGTAAAATGATTGCTAGGGAATATAATTTACTATGGAGAAAAATATGAAACTTTATTATTTTCAAAATATTATCCTGTCACATCTGAGTTCATAATTCATGCAATATTTTGCATGTAATATTTGCTAAAATTTAGTAACAAGCCTCATTAACTAAATAATATACTTTTGTGAAATTTTTTAGCTTATTATTTGCTAAAGATGTGTTTCTCACTCCCTATGGGAATATCTGCCATTTCAAATTATGAAAGGAGTTGCATATTATTTCTATCTTTGATTCTTTCTAAATTGTATGTGGATTCCTTACCTTACAAGGCAATCCAAGTTCCTAACATTCATATATTAAAGCCTACTGTTTCTTTTTAAAAATGCTTTTATTTCATAGATGAAAGATAGATACACTTATAAAGTTACTAATTCAATGGTACATAATGAACTTTTAGGACATACCCCAGACATGTTTGTTTGACTATTTTAAATTATTTCTTAATATTACAGATTATCCTTGTTGAAGGCTATGGGTCCTAAATCATGTTGCTGCCTCTTCTCTTCAAGTAGTTGCTAATGGATAGACTCCCAATCACTATAGCACCTGATGTAGCTAACTTGAAGAGAAACTTTCAGGGAGTTTTTCATAATCTTTACACAATGGTCTTTGCAACTAAACTCTTTTAATGTCGTTAAAGTCTCCAAAATACAAAAATACTAGAAACAAAAGAATAGACTTTGAAGATCTAATGCCACTACTTGGTTCATAATGTATGAGCTCCACGAAAATTGTTTTCTTGTCAAAGCACTAAGATTTTTCTAATGTCTATAGGGCATATTACCATTGCATATAGGTTACAATACCACACTATGTTTAATATGATAAATAAGTGCATGCACTTTTTCATCAATGACTCTCATAGCACCTCTCCAAGCTTTTTGTTTTCTACAACATACCTGCAATGAACTGAATGTTTGTGTCCCCAAAAATGTATATGTTAAAATCCTAACCCTTAGTGTGGTGGTATTATGAGGTGAGGCCTTATGGAAGTAATTGTCACGAGGGTAGAGCCCTCATGGATGGCATGTTTACCCATATAAAAGGAAC
>NW_007100531.1:2168-3023 GCF_000164805.1 Carlito syrichta | reverse complement strand
TATGGGCACTCTCACTTAGACTTCCAGCCTCCAGAACTGTGAGAAATAAATTTTTGTTGTTTATAAGCTACCCAGTCTACAGTACCTTATCATAAGTGTTTGTTCTCATCTGACTATCTTAGAGATGACCTCGTATTGCATTTGCCTATGTTTTTCTCCATCAGTTGATGGTAATGCCCTTCTCACTGTTTCAGGGAAAGTTATCAATAGTGTGGTATATTTGTCTTTGACACACTGTGATGCCCACATTAACCTGGACAAGACCAGAGAGTTGAATGGCCTCGTTCCCCATGCCACAGATAAATCAACACAGTCATATGTCTTATTCTGTTTCTTATTTTTCTTTGTTCGATCTGAAGGAGATATTTACTTCATGTCCAGATTACACACAGGCCTACAGGGTAATTCATGTTTTGCTTCTAATGTGAGAGTTAGTATGCTCTTGTTAGAGTTTTGTCAAGGTAGGGCTCCGTAAATTATATATCTAATTTGCAAAATTGGAATTAAAAATAGATGAGCAATGCAGATCTTATTAGTATATGTCATTCCTTCCTATTACATGTATTTTTAAAATTTTCATCAGGAATGTACATGAGGAAAAAGGAGTTATATATATATCAGATGCTTCTATTTCTTCTGTAAAGAAAAGAAAATGCTCTTTCAATGGGGAAAATGCTAAGTTGTCATGTGGTATTAAGTGGTGTCCCTGGGGACTTAAAATACAGAGTTTAAGCGGGAGGGCAGATATAATTTGGCAAAATGCTCTTTTCTTATCCTCAGTATTGTTGCAATTTAATGTCAACTCAAAATTACTGGTATAAATGCACTACTCGCTTATTTTTAGTTTTGCCAATA
>NW_007100531.1:345-1522 GCF_000164805.1 Carlito syrichta | reverse complement strand
TTGGCATTTTACTTACAGTTGACATAATAGCTTCTGTCACAATGACAGAAGTGAATTCATTCAACCTCCTCTATCCGAGAGCAAATACACACCGTGGCAGTTTCACCTGCTTTTTGCCTCATTGCCTTAACCATTTTTCCCTTAAGACAGCAGATTGTGTATTCTTTCTCTACTGGAGGCCAACTTCTCTTACTTTTAAAAAAGGGTGCCTACAAAAATTCATTCTTTATTTACTCTGTCCTCCTCCTGCCTTACTTTGTGGATTACTTTTATATTGCTTTCAGTTTGGCTAAGTTCCATGTTAACTATACTTACCATTATACTACTCACTGAAGGCTGATTATCCAAATTGATTACTTTTAGAACTATATTTTTAACCACATGGTTGCATTATTTATTCTTGATGAGTAACTGTTTCAAAGGCTGCTCTTGACCTGCTTAGAAGAAGAAAAGTTAGATAAAAAACAAGTAAGTGATGACAACTTTGTTCAAAAAAAGGCAAGGCAGTTTTACCTAATTCATAGGATATGATGGTTTTCTGAATTAAGTGGAGAGGGCTATTATATACTATACTTCAGGTGGCAAAATTATTTTGTAGGACAGAAATCACATTTGATATACAAAGCAATGATCCGTATTGGAAACAGTGTTGGAAAATGATAGCATGGTTCAGTCCAGAAAATGAGGCCCTCAGTCCAAAGAATGTGGCCCCAGGCCATGGAGGGCTCCAGGCACAGCAGCTAGATGCACCGGTGAAGGACCAGGTGGTGGCCGTCCCCCAGGAAACACTAGAGCAGCCCTACTGGGGCTTCAGCAACGCGGTGGGTGGTGCAGACCCTGTGGTTGCTGGCATTGGTGATGATTCAGCCCACCCAGTGCTGCTGGTCCACACTGAGCTCTAACAAGGCATGAGACAGTTCCACCAAGCCCCCATGACACAGTGTACCCCAACAGCGAGCTTGTGGAGGGGCTGTGACATTCTTCTGCAGATGCACCAGAAGGAGAATGAAAGAAGCTCAGGGTCTGCTCTGCCTGTTGCTTGTTTAGAGACAGGGTTTCACTCTGTCCAGGCTGGAGCACAGTGGCAGGATCATGGCTCAATGAAACTTAGACCTCCTGGGATCAGGTGACCCTTCCTCCTGCAGCCTCCCTAGAAGCTGGGCTCACAGGCAGGGGG
>NW_007100531.1:0-325 GCF_000164805.1 Carlito syrichta | reverse complement strand
ATTTCTCTGATGATGAGTGAGGCTGAGCACTTTTTCATGTGTCTGTTGGCTGTCCATATAGCATCTTTTGAGAAGTGTCAATTCATGTCTTTTCCCCACTTTTTAATGGGGCTGTTTGTGTTTTTCCTTTCTGCGCATTTCAATTCCTTGCAGATCCTAGATGTTAGGTCTATATAAAAAGTCTTTGTTAGTAAACATATATGCTTTTTCATAAACTTTGTGATCCTGATTTTCATCATTATCTCTTGGTGTTTTTGCACTGTCTTACTTCTTGTCAGACATTTCTGACTGACTCTAAGACTGTTTATAATCTTGGAGGGCCAAG
>NW_007100530.1:0-325 GCF_000164805.1 Carlito syrichta | reverse complement strand
CAACTGACCCTGAAGAAATATGAAAGATTATCAGAGATTACTATGCACACCTATATGGAAACAAACTCGATAACCTAAACGAAATGGAGGACTTTCTGACATTACACAACCTCCCCAGATTGAAACAAGAAGACACTGAGACACTAAATAGGCCAATAACAGCTCAGGAAATTGACTCTGTCATACAAAAACTACCTACAAAAAAAAGCCCTAGAGCGGTAGGCTTTTCAGAAGAATACTATAAAACGTACAAGGAGGAGCTGAAGCCAATCCTATTGAAAGTATTCCAGGCAATTAAGAAAGATGGAATTCTCCCCAAATCATT
>NW_007100529.1:0-401 GCF_000164805.1 Carlito syrichta | reverse complement strand
TGGGCGTCACACAGCGGCGTCCCCAGGACAGACACGAGCTCAGAAGCACCTGGCACCGGCCGGGGTGGGCGCATCTGGTTCCTCCATGGGGGCTGCACGGGCCAGGCAAGTGAGGGCCACGTGGTGCCAGCGGAGGCCTGGGTTGAGTGACAGGCAGCAGGGCCTGTCCCCTCGCCAGGCGGTCCCAGTGGCCAGTGGCATGTCCCTTGGGCCGGAGGGAGGCTCCTCTCATCATGGCCTTTGCAGTGGACACTCAGGGTGGGGGGCCGTGGGCGCTGCTGGCCGCTGGGAGAAGCCGCCCAGGCCAGCCCGGCTCTGCACTCCCGTCCCGCTGGGCCCACAGGGTGCGGATGAGGCGGCAGCTGGAGCAGGCCCTGCCCGATGGCGGAGGGCCAGCTGCC
>NW_007100528.1:0-348 GCF_000164805.1 Carlito syrichta | reverse complement strand
GCGGGGGAGGCCCCTGCCACCGCTCAGGTCTGACCTGGTGGAGCCCAGGCTGGGGCCCTCCTGTGGCTAGGGAGGCCCACCCGGATGTCCCCGAGGCCAGGCACCCGAATCCAGGTCGGCACTTTGCAAGAGCTGCCTTGTGGGCCTGGCCCTGCCCTATTGCGGGGGGCTTCGTGGTGAGAACTGGACCTGGCTCTGAGGGGTTGGCTTACGGCTGGAGGTGTCTGGTCACCCGTTCGCGCGTCCGTCTAACCGTTCGGCCGTCCCTCTGTCCACCTATTCAGCCATCCGCCAGGCTGGCCATCCATCTTTTTGTGTCTGTGCCTTCACCTGTCCACCTGCCTACCC
>NW_007100527.1:0-436 GCF_000164805.1 Carlito syrichta | reverse complement strand
TTGGAGGGGGGGCGCCTGACGCCGGTTCGGTCGGGGGCAACGGGTGCAAGCTGTGCTGGCAGCGCTAGAGCCCGAGCGTGCCACGGTCCGTCTGGGGCGCCAGAGGTTCTGCGCGCCGGGGGCCTGCGGGGGCCGAGACCCGGCGGGCCGTCCCCGCCCCGCGTGCGGCTCCCGCTCCATCTCCTCCCAGTGCCGGCCGGCCCTGCTGCCTATCGGGCTCCTCCAGCCGGCTTGCCTCCCTATCTGCCCGCCCGGGGCTGGTGCCCGCGTCCCCGCGGGTCCCGGGAAGCCGCGCGGGAGAGTCCTGGCGCCCTCGGGCTCTCTTTGTCTGCGGCTCCCGTGGCCGCGGCTTTGGAAAGGAACTGCGAGCGGGGCCACCGTTCTTTCGGGGCTGCTACCCCGGGAAGAACCCGCGCCCACCCCACCCCACCCCACC
>NW_007100526.1:0-363 GCF_000164805.1 Carlito syrichta | reverse complement strand
TAAAAAGCTGACTTAAATAGTTAGCTGCCTAGAATAGCTAGCTGATTTAACTAGCAGCTATCAAGTTAGCTTACTCGTTATAAAACCTGCTAGCTAGGTTACTTAATAATCTTACATAACTTGTTAGCTAACGAGCTAGCTAGCTGACACAATCAGCTGACTTAACTAGTTAGCTACCTAGCTAGCTAGTTGACACATCCAGTTGACTTAACTCATTAGCTAACTAGGGACCTAGCTGTCTTAATGAGCTGACTAATTACAAAAGCTGACTTAACTTGCTGACTTAGGTAGCTGACTTAATTATTTAGCTAGCTGACTTAAATGGCTGACTTAACTAGTTAGCTAGCTGACTTAACTACCTGA
>NW_007100525.1:0-351 GCF_000164805.1 Carlito syrichta | reverse complement strand
CGGTGGCCGGGAGCAGCCACTGCACTCCAGTCTGGGCGACAGAGTGAGACTCCAACTCAAAAAAAAAAAAAATTAAATTAAATTTTAAAAAGACACTAAAAAAACAAAAATGGTGCCAATTAAGCTATGACATGCAATCAGTTATAAAACACATCCCAATTTTACTGAGATAAAAATGTGAAAAAAAATTATGCCAAGAGTCAGTGAAGTATGGTATAAGTCAGGACAAAGAAATACTTTTTTTGTTTGTTTTGAGTTGGAGTCTCACTCCATCGTCCACGCTGGAGTGCAGTGGCACGCTCATGACCACCCCAACCTTGACCTGCTGGGCTCCGGCGATCCTTCCACCTC
>NW_007100524.1:0-445 GCF_000164805.1 Carlito syrichta | reverse complement strand
ACTCCGGCCTGGGCCACAGAGCGAGACTCCGGCTCAAAAACAATTCTTTCATCTCAAAGATGTGGGGCGCATTTCGGGGCCAGGCACGCAAACGGCCACTGCCCAGCCACCCTTTGGGCCTCCTTCCGCGCCCGTCACCGGTTTGCGATCAGGCGCCCTCGCTGGTGGAGGGTGCCCCCCGCAGTCCCCGCGGCTGCCAACCCCGTTGCGATCGAATCGTGGCCGCTGCTCGGGGCCCAGCCACGAGGGAGACCACGTGGGACTCGGGTCTCGGTTCCCGTGAGAGAGCGGAGTGTTCCCGACGCTACGTCCGTTCGCTGCGGCGAAATTCAGGGCCTCGTCCTTCTGCACGGCTGCGTGGTACTCCACAGAGAGCCTGTCCCGCGTTTTTAATCCGGGGTGCTTCTGGCGGGCAGCACGGCCGGTCCCCTGTTGGTGCCAGTGC
>NW_007100523.1:0-353 GCF_000164805.1 Carlito syrichta | reverse complement strand
AGGTCTCGCCAAGTTGCCCAGGCGGGTCTCGAACCTGCAGGCTCAGGCAATCCACTCACCTCAGCCTCCCAAAGCATGGGATTACAGGGTGAGCCACCGAGCCCAGCTTGCATTTTATTTTTTGAGTTGGAGTCTCACTCTGTTGCCCAGACAGGAGGGCGGTGGCATGATCATGGCTCACCGCTGCCTCGACCTCTTGGGTTCAGGTGATCATCTCACTTCAGTCTCCCAAGTAGCTGGGACTACAGGCCTGTGCCCCCACACCTGGTGAATTTTTAAAAACTTTTTTGTAGAGCTGGGCTCGGTGGCTCAGCCTGTAATCCCACATCTTTGGGAGGCTGAGGTGAGTGGAT
>NW_007100522.1:0-366 GCF_000164805.1 Carlito syrichta | reverse complement strand
CACCACCCATCACCAACCACCGCCTCCGTGACCCCCCCCCACCACCATCCCCGACCAAGGCCGCCGCCACCACCCACCCAGCCACCCCTGCCACCAATGACCCCATCATCGTGCCTCGGCACTGCCAGGCTCCACGCAAACTGTCCCCTCCTAGGAGTCCTGGGAGGTGGATGCACTGTCAACCCACGGCATAGATAAGGGAGGCGAGGCTCGGGGTGGGCTGAGGGCCCTCCAGAATCCCGCCCTTGACCCACCAGACCACGTGCCTTCCAGAATCCCCCAAAGCAGCAAAGTCACGCCCAACCACACGCCCAGGATGCGACCTGGGACACATGGCTCCTGGGGACGCCTGCCCGCCACCCCCCT
>NW_007100521.1:0-364 GCF_000164805.1 Carlito syrichta | reverse complement strand
GAGGTATGCCCCTCCCTCCCCTAGCAGTTTCCCTCAACTGCCAATCCCACCCCTCCTCCCATGACAGTTTTCCACTACTGCCAATCACTTTCTTATAGTATTATAATTGCTCAAGGTCAGTTTATGAGTGAGAACATATGGTACTTAGTAATAGATCACTGAGTATGATCGACTCTAAATCCATCCAAGTTGATGCAAAGTCCATATGTTTGTCCTCCTTTATGGTTGCATAACACTCCATTGTGTATATGTACCACATTTTTTATATCCAGTCCAGCTTTGATGAGCAACATGGTTGGTTCCATGTTTTTGCTATTGTGAATAGAGCTGCAACAAACATAACGTGTGCAGGTATCTTTTTTGT
>NW_007100520.1:0-336 GCF_000164805.1 Carlito syrichta | reverse complement strand
TCTTTCTTATAGTATTATGATAATTGTTCAAGGTCTGCTTATGAGTGAGAACATGTGGTAATCAGTTCTTTGTTTCTGTGATAGATCACTTAGTATTATAGACTCTAAGTCCATCCAAGCTTCCCTTGCTTTTAATGTCTAACCCCTTCATTAGGGAAACAGTTTTTTATTTTATTTTATTTTTTTATGGCACGTGTCTGTAGTTCCAGCTACTTAGAAGGCTAAGGAGAAGCACTTTATTTTTTAAATTTTTTATATTTTTTTAAAACATATTTTTTATTTTAAAATTGTGTGGTACAGTTAAGGGTTAGGTATACAAATATGCATCGTTCAGGC
>NW_007100519.1:0-463 GCF_000164805.1 Carlito syrichta | reverse complement strand
GGGGGGAGAGGATTGCCTGAGCCCAGGGGATCGAGACCAGCCTAGGCAACGAAGTGAGACCCCGTCTCTACAATAAAAAAAATTAGCTGGGTTTGGTGACATGTGCCTTTGGTTCCAGCTACCTGGAAGGCTGAGGCAAAAGGATCACCTGAGCCCAGAAAGTTGAGACTACAATGACTGTGAGCGTGCCACACTCCAGTCTAGGCGACAGTCAGACTCCGACAAAAAAAAAAGGCATTCAACTTCAACACCAGTAGTCATTGTTTTCTTTTTTTGTTTTTTTTTTTGAGTTGGAGTCTCACTCTGTCGCCCAGACTGGAGTGCAGTGGCCGCTCCCGGCCACCGCAGCCTCCACCTGCTGGGCTCCGGCGATCCTTCCGCCTCAGCCTTCCGAGTAGGCGGAATTACAGGCATGCGCTTCCATGCCCGGCTGATTTTTTGATTTATTGTAGAGATGAGGTCT
>NW_007100518.1:0-349 GCF_000164805.1 Carlito syrichta | reverse complement strand
CCAGGCGGGTCTTGAACCTGCTGGCTCAGGCAATCCACTCACCTCAGCCTCCCAAAGGCGTGGGATTACAGGCTGAGCCACCGAGCCCGGCATTATTTCCCTTCTAATTAATAAATATCTTATTGGGAGATATTTTGAGACCATGTAAATATCTTGTTACTCATCATATATTTACCCACTAATTTCAGCAACCATTATTACTATTTGCCAAATGATGGTTATCTATTTTGTTCATTCCTTTCACATTTATGAACTGTAATTCTACTGTAAGGAATAATTATCCCTTCTTACTATTTCTTTCTTTCTTTCTTTTTTTTTTTTTTTTGAGTTGGAGTCTCACTCTGTCGCC
>NW_007100517.1:0-361 GCF_000164805.1 Carlito syrichta | reverse complement strand
TGGCTATTGTGAATGGAACTGTGTTTTTTATTTGGGTTTCTGTTTGTTTATTATTGGTGTAGAGAAATGCGATTGTCTTTTGTACATTTATTTTGTAGACTTTTTAATGTTTTATTTCATATATTGTTGAAAGATCTCTTCACCTCTCTATGTACATCTGTCAATTGGATCAATATTGTTATATTGTATTAAATCCATATGCTTCTTATATTTTGCAATGTTTACTATCAGTTTATGATAAAGAAATATTAAAATATCACATTTTGAGTCGGGCTCGGTGGCTCAGCCTGTAATCCCGCGTCTTTGGGAGGCTGAGGTGAGTGGATTGCCTGAGCCCGTGGGTTCGAGACATGCCTGGGCA
>NW_007100516.1:0-353 GCF_000164805.1 Carlito syrichta | reverse complement strand
TGCACTCCAGTCTGGGCGACAGAGTGAGACTCCAACTCAAAAAAAAAAGAAAAAGAAAGATGCAAAGAATTGCACAGAAATTAGATTAAAAAGTATAGTTTATTTAAAGTAAATTAGAGAGAGAGAGAGAAAGAGAAGATTTACCTCCCCAAGGTAGGGGAGGGGGTCAAAGCCAGAAAGCATGGCGACAGCCATAGCTCAAAGAGCTCATAGTCACACCAGAGTCTAGCATGGCAATGGCAAATGACTGCTTGTGGTTTATTCCTTTTTTTTTTTTGAGTTAGAGTCTCACTCTGTCGCCCAGACTGGAGTGCAGTGACCACTCCTGGCCACCACAGCCTCGACCTGCTGGG
>NW_007100515.1:0-325 GCF_000164805.1 Carlito syrichta | reverse complement strand
ATTCTTATCCATTCCTTTACAGTCATTTCCATACCATTCCTCTCCATTCCATTCCATTCATTTTCTCTCCATTCCATTCCATTCCATCCATTTCTGTCCATTCCATACCTCTCCATTCCATTCCACACCATACCTTTCCATTGCATTCTTTTCCATTCTATTCCTCCCCATTCCATTCCATTCCATTCCATTCCTGTCCATGCTTTTCAATTTCTGTTTATTTGATTCAAATCCATTACATTACATTACTTTCAATTCCTAGCCCTTTCATTACGTTCCTCTCCCTCCATTGCATTCCATGGTATTCCATGCCCTTCCATTCCAT
>NW_007100514.1:0-503 GCF_000164805.1 Carlito syrichta | reverse complement strand
GGTGTGAGCCAGTCTGCCATGAATAAACATTTATTCCTGATCTCAGTGTCCCACCTTGCTCTGTAAAATCCTGCCACATCTCCACTGTGTTGGCCTGAATTCAGGAGGCGGAGACGATGTGTGATTCCTGGGGTGTCAGAAGAGGTGACCTCATCTGTCCTCAGTGAACTGCCTGATTCATAGAGGATTAGCCCTCCCGATATGCTGAGGAAAGGATGCTGGAAACATAAAAGAACCCTATGAGGACCAGGAGTCAGTCAAGAAGGATACGCCCATCAGAATGATAAGGACACCAGTTTTTTGGGGGTATTTTTTTTAGGTTTTTTTGAGTTGGAGTCTCATTCTGTTGCCCAGACTGGAGTGCAGTGACCATTTCCGGCCACCGCAGCATCGGCCTGCTGGGCTCTAGCGATCTTTCTGCCTCAGCATTCCAAGTAGAGGGAACTACAGGCGCGTGCTACTATGCCCGGCTAAAGTTTTTTTTTTTTTTTTTTTTTTTTTTT
>NW_007100513.1:0-327 GCF_000164805.1 Carlito syrichta | reverse complement strand
CTCCAGTCTGGGTGACAGAGTGAGACTCCAACTAAAAAAAAAAAAAAATTCTTGCCGAGAACTATAGACCAAGGTTGATAGCCTGCGTCAGCTCTTTCAAGCCGTTCCAAAGCAGCGTTTCAGCCATTGCTTACATATGGGTGGTGAGGGCTCAGTACGTGCAAAATCATGTCAAGACTTGGGTGTAAGAGTATTCAGGTTATAGACAACTAAAGTACATTTGGTCACAGTGGTAGAAGCATTGTCACTGACCCTGTCAGACATTGTCTTATGTGCAGGAGAGGGCAAGGCCAAGTTCATTTGTCTTTTTTTTTTTTTTTTTTTGAG
>NW_007100512.1:0-326 GCF_000164805.1 Carlito syrichta | reverse complement strand
CCACTTTGCCCTCTTGCTGCTGTCTTAACCGAGAACCCCCCTTTCCACCAGAAACCTTGTTCCTCCCTGTACCTGGAGTGTCCTCTTCCCATTCCTCTGGAAGCTGTCACTCAGCCCACAGGTCGTCTCCAGAGAGCCGGCTAGAACTGGCTCCCAGGGGAACTGCCCATCTTGACAGTCTCTGATCTTGGTCATAGTACTTGACCTCCTCTCCAGATCACTTTGTGTGTCCTTGCTAATTACATCAGGCCTGTTGGAATACAGCCATGAAGCTGGGCTCGGTGGCTCAGCCTGTAATCCCGCGCCTTTGGGAGGCTGAGGTGAGT
>NW_007100511.1:0-449 GCF_000164805.1 Carlito syrichta | reverse complement strand
TTTTTTTTTTTTTTTTTTTTTTGTAGAGACGAGGTCTTGCTCATCTTGCTATGTTGCCTCGTCTGGTCTTGAACTCCGATCTCAAGTGATTCTCCCCACTGGGGGCCTCCCAAAAGTGCTGCGATTACAGTCATTAGCCATCTTCCTGGCCTCAAAGCTTTTAAATTCTAGCTTCCTGCTGATCATCTCAACCTCATTCCTATATATTTCAAAATCTATCCCACCTGCCTAATTTTATCTGCTAGCAGCACTATTACTTTTTTCTGTATGCTCCTAGGTATTCTACACTTCGGTTTATATGTGCTATTCTGGCCTTCTTCTTTACCACCAGACAATTTGTAACTTTGTATTCGTTTTGCTGGATATATTACGTTATATTGTGATTATTTGCTATCATGAGTGTGTGTGTGTGTGTGTGTGTGTGTGTGTGTGTGTGTGTGTGTGTGTGT
>NW_007100510.1:0-359 GCF_000164805.1 Carlito syrichta | reverse complement strand
GTCTCGAATCCACGGGCTCAGGCAATCCACTCACCTCAGCCTCCCAAAGGCACGGGATTATAGGCTGAGCCACCGAGCCCGGCTGAGAATGTGTTTTTTGAGTTGGAGTCTCATTTTGTCACCCAGGCTGGAGTTCAGTCACATGTTCACAGTCACTGCAGCCTCAACTTGATGGCCTCAGATGATCCTTCCACCTCAGCCTCCCAAATAGTGGGAAACACAGGTACACACCACTATACCCAGCTAATTTTTTGAGTGAGCCACTGCGCCGGGCCTAGTATATGTTTTATGTCTGGTAAAATATTCTTTTTTTTTTTTGAGTTGGAGTCTCACTCCGTTGCCCAAACTGGAGTGCAGTG
>NW_007100509.1:0-372 GCF_000164805.1 Carlito syrichta | reverse complement strand
CAGAGGCCCCCTCTGGACTCCCAGCCCCACCCCTTCCCTCTGCAGGTAGGGAAATAGAGAAGCTAGGTCCCCAGGGAGAAGCCTGGCCCCGCCCGCCCGCACCGGTCCCGCCAGCATCCGACCACCCCTGCCCGCTTCTCTGTGGCTGTCTGTCCTGCGCCCCCCGCCCAGCCCCTGCCAAACCCCTCCGAAGTCAGGCTCAAGGTGCTTCCAGGACCCGGGACGGGACAGCACCGGGCCATGGCGGGCGTGCACGGTGCAGAGAGGGTGTGGGGTGGCCTTCTGGGCCCACCTGGGTGTGCTGGGCCGGAGGGAGCCAGCGTCAGCGCCGAGGTCCCCATGGCCCCTCCCCCACCCACCCTGAAGTGCCCC
>NW_007100508.1:0-371 GCF_000164805.1 Carlito syrichta | reverse complement strand
TGTAACTGGCCCCTTTTTTTTTTTTTTTTAAGAGAAAGAGACTTGCTTTATCACCTAGGCTGAAGTGCAGTGGTGTGATAATAGCTTACTGCAGCTTTGAACTCCTGGGCTCAAGGGATCCTCTTGCCTCTGCCTCCTGAGTAGCTAAGACTACAGGCATGCATCAAAACACCCAGCTAATTTCTTGTTGTTTTTGTTTTTTTGAGTTGGAGCCTTGTTCTGTGGCCCAGGCTGGAATGCAGTGGCATACTGCTTATGACCACCCTAGCCTCGACCTGCTGGGCTCAGGTGATCCTTCCACCTCAGCCTTCCAAGTAGTTGGAACCACAGGCGTGAGCCACCACACTTGGCTAATTTTTTTTTTTTTTTTT
>NW_007100507.1:0-899 GCF_000164805.1 Carlito syrichta | reverse complement strand
TCAAAACCACACTGAGATACCACCTAACTCCAGTCAGAATGGCAATTATCAACATCTCAAAAAATAACAGCTGCTGGAGAGGGTGTGGTGAAAAGGGAACGCTTCTACACTGTTGGTGGGAGTGTAAACTAATGCAACCTCTGTGGAAAGCAGTGTGGCGATTCCTAAAAGCTCTAAAAACTGACCTTCCATATGACCCTGCAATCCCCCTACTGGGAATATACCCTGAAGAACACAAATCACTCTATAAAAAAGATACCTGCACACGTATGTTTATCGCAACGTTGTTCACAATAGCAAGAACCTGGAAACAACCACGCTGCCCATCAAAAGAGGACTGGATTAAAAAATGTGGTACATATACACGATGGAATACTACGCAGCCATAAAAAAGAACAAAATCATGAATTTCCCAGCAACCTGGATGGAACTAGAGTCTATAATACTGAGTGACCTCTCACAGAAACAAAGATCTGAATATCAC
Source organism: Carlito syrichta (assembly GCF_000164805.1). Classification (NCBI taxonomy): domain Eukaryota; kingdom Metazoa; phylum Chordata; class Mammalia; order Primates; family Tarsiidae; genus Carlito; species Carlito syrichta. The sequence continues at coordinate 415 of NW_007100507.1, read as the reverse complement.
ATGTTCTCACTCATATAATGAACCTTGAACATCCAATGTAATACTATGAGAAAATGACTGACGGTACTGGGAAACTATGGGGGGGGAGGGGGATGGGATTAACAGTAGCAAATATCTGTTGGGGGATGGGAAAACACCTCTTATCAACAAGGTGCCTGAATGAAACGTAATTGTACACCTAACCCTTTACTATACCCCACAAAACCATAATAAAAAATACTGATTAATAAAAAAAAAATTTCTTAAGAACAGTTTTTCTTTTCTTTTTTAAATGTTATTATTATTTTTTAAATTAAATTAATTTTTTTTTTGCGTTGGAGTCTCACTCTGTAGCCCAGACTGGAATGCAATGGCACACTCCTGGCCACCGCAGCCTCGCCCTGCTGGGCTCCGGCGATCCTTCTGCCTCAGCCTT
>NW_007100506.1:0-371 GCF_000164805.1 Carlito syrichta | reverse complement strand
CAGGGCCCACAGTGGTCTCGCTCCCCAAGTTTGGAGAGCTGGGAGCCCACCGTGGACCTCGCTGCCCGGGTTCAGAGGACGCAGGGCCCGTGAACCTCGCCACCTTGGTTGAAAATCCACAGTGGACCTCGCTGCCTGGGTTGGGGGGTGGGTGCAGGGTCCTTGGTGGACCTCATCGCCCGAGTTCGGATGGTTCAGTGCAGATCCTTCGGATGGCCGCAGCACCCAGTCCGAGTGAGTGGGCAAGCAGGAATGTTCACGTTTCAGCCTGGCTGGGGGCGCCCAGAGGGGGAAGTGAGTGCTTGTGCCCATGGGTTTCAATGCTGAACTTTTAAGGGGGCCCTTGGGGGAGGATAGAACTGAGGAACAGC
>NW_007100505.1:0-356 GCF_000164805.1 Carlito syrichta | reverse complement strand
GAGACCACAGGCATGCACCGCCCGCCCGGCTAATTTCTTATTTTTTAAGTAGAGACTGGGTCTGGCCATGTTGCCCAGGCAGGTCTCCAGAAATCCTGGCCTCAAGCGTTCCTCCTTCCTTGGCCTCACAAAGTGCTGGGATCAACTATAAGCGTTTTTTAAAAGTTAGGTTGCAATAAAATCAAAGGTCAAACAATAAATAACAAACGACAAGTCGTTCTTGGGGGTGTGTGACAGGATCACGCAGCCAGCCACAGAATCATCTGTAATGAAAAAAGCATCCAGGCAGGGAGCGGGCACTTTCTGTAGGATGGATGCTACCTTGTCCAGGGTTTGCAGGGCCCTGGGAGATCGGT
>NW_007100504.1:0-343 GCF_000164805.1 Carlito syrichta | reverse complement strand
GGGCGACAGAGTGAGACTCCAACTCAAAAAAAAAAAAAAAAGTAAAGTAAATATTAGAGATGTTTGAGTGTCTTCTGCCAGTCACCTGGTCGATGAATACATATATTTTTTTGAGTTGGAGTCTCACTTTGTCGCCCAGACTGGAGTGCAGTGACCGCTCCCAACCACTGCAGCCTCGATCTGCTGGGTTCCGGCGAACCTTCCGTCTCAGCCTTCCAAGTAGCTGGAACTATAGGCGCGCACTACCATGCCCGGCCAATTTTTTAATTTATTGTAGAGATGAGGTCTCACCAAGTTGCCCAGGTGGGTCTCGAGCCCGCGGGCTCAGGCAATTCACTCACCT
>NW_007100503.1:0-365 GCF_000164805.1 Carlito syrichta | reverse complement strand
CATAGTAGTGCGCACCTGTAGTTCCAGCTACTCGAAGGCTGAGGCGGAAGGATCGCCAGAGCCCAGCAGGTCAAGGCTGTGGTGGCTGGGAACGACCACTGCTCTCCAGTCTGGGCAACAGAGTGAGACGCCAACTCAAAAAAATATAATAATAATTAAAATAATAATAATTTAGTGGTGGAAAGCTGTAGGGAGAGGGAAACTTTTTTTTGTTTGTTTTTTTGAGTTGGAGTCTCACTCTGTTGCCCAGACTGGAGTACAGTAGCTGCTCCCGGCCAACGCAGCCTCGACCTGCTGTGCTCTGTCGATCCTTCCGCCCCAGCCTTCCAAGTAGCTGGAACTACAGGCGCGCGCTACCACGCCTG
>NW_007100502.1:0-335 GCF_000164805.1 Carlito syrichta | reverse complement strand
TGCCAATCAGTCAGCAAACTAGTCAGTTCACTTGCCAGCCAACAGGTCAAGTAACTTGTCGGCTTGCTCGCCAGCCAACTGGTCAGCTAACGAGTTGACAGTCTCACCAGCTGATTAGTTAAGTCAGCTTACAGCTCGGCTCACTTACTGGCTGACTACTTAAGGCAGCTCACCTGTTGGCTCACTTGCTGCCAGACAGTTAAATCTGCTCACATGTTGGCTCACTTGCTGGTCGACTATTTAAGTCTTCTGGCCTTTCAGCTCACTCGCCTGCCGACTAAAGTCAGCTAACCAGTCAGCTCTCTCGGCCAGGTAGTTAAGTTAGCTGACCAGTT
>NW_007100501.1:0-326 GCF_000164805.1 Carlito syrichta | reverse complement strand
TGGCCGGGAGCGGCCACTGTACTCCAGTCTGGGTGACTGAGTGAGACTCCAACTCAGGAAAAAAAAAAAGAAAGAAAGAAAAGAAAATAGAATAGTTACAATTTTATTTTATTTTTTTAACATTTTTTTTTAGTTGAAGTCTCACTCTGTTGTTCAGGCTAGAGCACAGTGGCACACTCATAGTCACCCCAGCATTGACCTGCCAGGCTCCGACGATCTATCTGCCTCAGCCTTCCAAGTAGCTGGAACTACAGGCACGCACTACTACGCCTGGCTAATTTTTGATTTATTGTAGAGACGAGGTCTCACCAAGTTGCCCGGGTGGG
>NW_007100500.1:0-367 GCF_000164805.1 Carlito syrichta | reverse complement strand
TTTTGTAGAATGATTTGAGTTCCTCCAGGTATATTCCCAATAGGGGGATTGCTGGGTCGTATGGAAGGTCAATTTCTAGTTCTTTTAGAAATCACCACACTGACCACATTGAGATGCCACTTAACCCCAGTAAGAATGACCAACATTAATAAAACAAACAACAGATGCTGGCAAGGATGTGGAGAAAAAGGAGCACTTCTACACTGCTGTTGGCAGTGCCAACTAGTACAACCTTTTTGACAAACATTGTGGCAATTTCTAAAAGAACTAGAAATTGACCTTCCATATGACCCAGCAATTCCCTTACTGGGAATATACCCAGAGGAATTCAAATCATTCTACAAAAAAGATACCTGCACACACATGT
>NW_007100499.1:0-387 GCF_000164805.1 Carlito syrichta | reverse complement strand
TGGGCTCAAGCAATCTTCCCACCTTGGCCTCTCAAAGTGCTGGGATGACAGGTGTGAGCCCCTGCACCCAGCCAGTTTTCGATTCAAGAGATTGCAACCCCATTACTATCGCTATTTGTTTGGACAACTATGTTGTTTCAGATTTGGCCAGTGGGAGCCATTTAAACGGGCCCCTCGTTCCGAGGGTGATGTTTGCCCTTTGGCTGCTTTGCCCTTTGACCCCCTTTTCTGGCGCCCTCTGCTGGCTCACACGTGTCACGCCTTTTGATGTCACAATGTCTCTGACATCACAAGGTCTCCTTGGACATCACTGTGTCTCCTTGGACATCACTATGTCTCCTTGGACACCGCAGGGACGGGGCGGTCCAGTGTGTGCCCGGACTCCGG
>NW_007100498.1:0-349 GCF_000164805.1 Carlito syrichta | reverse complement strand
TTGGACATGCCTGATTTAAGTCATTTTATTGTAAAATCAAAATAATATTCACAAGTTGGGGTGCTGCATCACCTCTTTGATCACTCAATGAATCATCTATTTTGTTAGCCATAAGTTTTGTTCAAAATAGTCATGAAAGTGGAACTTTTGTGATGAATCAATTCATGCCTGAAGTCAAGGAAATAGTCATGTGTTCAGGACCAGGTTAAGTTAATCAAAGAAAGAAGTAGACAGTCAGGACTCCACTGATGGTAACATAATTTGTTTTAGTTTTGAATCTGTGCAAAGGTGCAATGTGTGACCAAGTAAGCTGGTGGATAGAAGAAACTGTTCTTTCAAGAAATGCTGC
>NW_007100497.1:0-342 GCF_000164805.1 Carlito syrichta | reverse complement strand
GGACAGCATGGTTGGTTCCAGGTTCTTGCTATTATGAACAATGCTGTGATAAACATACGTGTGCAGGTATCTTTTTTATAGAGGGATTTGAGTTCTTTGGGGTATATTCCCAGCAGGGGGATTGCGGAGTCATATGGGAGGTCAATATTTAGAGCTTTCAGGAAACGCCACACTGTTTTCAACAGAGGTTGCACTCGTTTGCACTCCCACCAACAGTGTAAAAGTGGTCACTTTTCACCACGACCTCTCCAAGAACTGTTATTTTTGTTATTGATAGTTGCCATTCTGACTGGAGTTAGGTGGTATCTCAGTGTGGTTTTGATTTGCATCTCCTTGATGATT
>NW_007100496.1:0-376 GCF_000164805.1 Carlito syrichta | reverse complement strand
GGAGGCGGAGGTGAGTGGATTGCCTGAGCCCACGGGTTCAAGACCTGCCTGGGCAACTTGGCGAGACCTCATCTCTACAATAAATTAAAAATTAGCTGGGGGGGGTAGCGCGTGCCTATTGTTCCAGCTACTTGGAAGGCTGAGGCGAAAGGATCACCAGACCGCAGCAGGTCAAGGCTGCGGTGGCCGGGAGTGTGCCACTGCACTCCAGTCTGGGCGACGGAGTGAGACTCCAACACAAAAAATAAAATAAAATAAAATGCAAATGGGGTCAGGCACTCATGTTAAAAAAACCAGCATTTAGGGAAGCTGAGGCAGGAAGATTGCTTGAGCCCAGGAGTTGGAGACCAGCCTGAGCAACATAGTGACACCTCGT
>NW_007100495.1:0-380 GCF_000164805.1 Carlito syrichta | reverse complement strand
GGGGGGGGGGGGGGGGGGGGGGGGGGGGGGGTAAAGGAATGTTTCTGCATCTTGATTGTGAGGTAGTTCCATGACTATATATTTATCAAAATTTATAGAACTCAATACCAAAAAAGAGTACATTTTAGAAAAACTATATACAAATGTCAAGAAATAATGTTAACATTTGACCATTTTTCTTTCTTTTCTTTTCTTTCTTTCTTTTAGTCTGAAACTCCAAAGTCTGCATTTTAGCAAAGTATGATTTTGTTCTGAAGACCTTCTCTATGAAAATATTTTTCTCGCCTGTAATCCCGCGCCTTTGGGAGGCTGAGGTGAGTGGATTGCCTGAGCCCGCGGGTTCGAGACCCGCCTGGGCAGCGAGACCTCATCTCCATAAT
>NW_007100494.1:0-327 GCF_000164805.1 Carlito syrichta | reverse complement strand
GTAATGGGGCTGTTTGTTTTTTCTTTTCAGCATGTTTGAGTTCCTTGTAGATCCTAGATGGTAGGCCTTTGTCAGATATAGAGTTGGCAAATATTTTTTCCCAATCTGTGGGCTGTCTCCCTGCTCTCTTGATGGTTTCTTTGGCTATGCAGAAGCTTGTCAGTTTGATGAGGTCCCTCTTGTCTCTCTTATCTCTTATTGCATGGGCACTTGGGGTTTTCATCAGGAATTGGTTGCCAGTTCCAGTTTCCATAAGGGTGTCTCCTACATTTTCTAAGTTTCTTATAGTTTGAGGTTTTATGTTTAGGTCTCTGATCCATTTAGAGT
>NW_007100493.1:0-353 GCF_000164805.1 Carlito syrichta | reverse complement strand
TTCCTTTTTAGAAACAGTCTCGTTCTGTGTCCCAGGCTGGAGTGCAGTGGCATAATCACAGGTCACGGCAGCCTGGAGCTCCTAGGCTTGAGTGATCCTCCTACCTCAGCCTCCTGAGAAGCTGGTACTACAGGCATGCTCTACCGCACCCAGCTAATTTTTAAACTTTTTGTATCTCACTATGTTGCCCATGCTGGCCTCAAGCAATCTTTCTGTCTCAGCCTCCCAAAGCACTGGGATTACAGTCTTGAGCCACCACACCTGACTTCTTGCTGCCATTTTGTGTCCCTCCACACCCACCTGTAGGCACTTTTTTTTTTTTTTTTTGAGTTGGAGTCTCACTCGGTCGCCCA
>NW_007100492.1:0-368 GCF_000164805.1 Carlito syrichta | reverse complement strand
GCTACTTGGAAGGCTGAGGCGGAAGGATGGCCGGAGCCCAGCAGGTTGACGCTGGGGTGGCTGTGAACATGCCACTATTCTCCAGCCTGGACGACAGAGTGAGACTCCAAATAGAAAAAAACAACAACCATTTAGGCCAGGCTCAGTGGCTCAGCCTGTCATCCCAGCACTTTGGGAGGCCGAGGTGAGAGGATGGCCTGAGCCCGTGGGTTCAAGACCCGTCCGGGCAACTTGGCAAGACCTCGTCTCTACAATAAATCAAAAAATCAAATTAGCCGGGCGTGGTAGCGCACGCCTGTAGTTCCAGCTACTTGGAAGGCTGAGGCGGAAGGATCGCCGGGGTCCAGCAGGTCGAGGCTGCGGTGGCC
>NW_007100491.1:0-355 GCF_000164805.1 Carlito syrichta | reverse complement strand
CTAGCTGGCATAACTAGCTGAAATATAGCTAGCTTCCTAGCTAGCCAGCTGATTTAACTAGCTGAAATAAATAGCTAGCCAGATGGATAGACATCTGACTTGACTAGCTTTTTAAATAGCTAACCAACTGGTTAGCCAACTGACTTAATTAGCTGTCTTATCTAATTAGCCAGCTGGTTGCCAGCTGACTTAACTGGCTGACATAAACAACTAGTCTGCTGCCTAGCCAGCTGACTTAATTAGATGGCTCCCTATCTAGTCAGCTAGTTCGCCAGCTGACTTACCCAGCTGACTTAAGCTAGCAAGCTGGGTAGCCAGCTCATTTAACAAGCTAGCTTCCTACCTAGCCAGCAGG
>NW_007100490.1:0-389 GCF_000164805.1 Carlito syrichta | reverse complement strand
AACTTTTAACATTTTTTATAGAGACAAGATCTTGCTATCTTACCCAGGCTGGTCTCAAGCTCCTGGGCTCCAGCAGTCTTCCCACCTCAGTCTCCCAAAGTGCTGGGATAACAGGACCTTCTTTCTGTGTTCTTATATGGAGAAAGGGGCAAATGCCATATTCTCACATAGTTGAAGGTAGAAGAGCTAAAGGGGAAAACCCTCTCTGAAGCCTCTTTTCTAGGGGTTAATCCCTTCAAGAGGGTAGAGCCCTCATGACTTAATCACTTCTCACAAGGCCCACCTCTTAATACCACCACAATGGGGATTAAGTTTCAACGTACATTTTGGAGAGGACACCACGTGAAACTATAGCTTCTAGCTCCATAAGCCTCTGCTCTAAGTGGTAG
>NW_007100489.1:0-356 GCF_000164805.1 Carlito syrichta | reverse complement strand
TTTGTTGTAAAGATGAGGTCTCGCCAAGTTGCCCAGGCGGGTCTCGAACCCGCGGGCTCAGGCAATCCATTCAACTCAGCCTCCCAAAGTGCTGGGATTACAGTCTGAGGCACCGAACTCAGCTGTACTTTTTTTTTTTTGAGTTGGAGTCTCACTTTGTCGCCCAGTCTGGAGTGCAGTGGCATACTCACGGCTACTGCAGCCTCAACCTGCTGGGTGCAGGCAATCCTTCCACCTCAGCCTCCAAGTAGCTGGAACTACAAGCGCAAGTCACCACACCCGGCTGCTCAAGCTTACTTTTTATTTTTTTGAGTTGGAGTCTCACTCTGTTGCCCAGGCTGGAGTGCAGTGGCATG
>NW_007100488.1:0-373 GCF_000164805.1 Carlito syrichta | reverse complement strand
GGGAGGGCTGGAGTGGCCACCGGCGCCAGGTCAGGGTCCCGCCTATGGGGATAGACCCGCACAAGGACAGGAGAGCACCCGATCTGAGTCACGGCACCAATAAAAGAATTTTGATGCCAGTAGTGACTCCACACCCAGCCAGGACCAAGAGATTTATTAAAGGGGGCTGTTACAGAGAGGATCTGTAACAGGGAAAAAAGAAAGAGAGAGAGGGAGCTGCGGGAAGAGGGCTGTATTTATCAGCCTGACAGGGGCTGGAAGGGACCATGCTATGTTCCTATTGGAGGAGCTGCATGGGAGTAGGGTGGGGCCGATGCCGTGTTATAGTCCTATTGGATGCATAACAAAGCTGGCTACGGATTGGAGGCTTGCA
>NW_007100487.1:0-500 GCF_000164805.1 Carlito syrichta | reverse complement strand
GTCTCGCTGCCCAGGCGGGTCTTGAACCCGCGGGCTCAGGCAATCCACTCACCTCAGCTTTAAATGGAAGATCTCATCCCTGCCTTCAAGAAGTTTAAATCTCAGCTGTGTGCAGTGGCTCACCTGTAATCCCAGCACTTTAGGGGCTGAGGTGGGAGGATTGCTTGAGGCTAGGAGTTCGAGACCAGCCTGGGCAACATAGCGCAACTCTATATCTACAAAAAAAAAAAAATTAAAGAGAGAGAGAGAGAAAGAGAAAGAGAGATAGATAGATAGATAGAGAGAGAGAGAGAGAAAATCTCAGATAAAGAGATAATTTTCAGTACAGTGTGGTAGGCTCAGGTATGCATAGAGAAATCATAACCAGATAACCAATCTGGGAAGGAGGTGTGGCTGGGGCAGGGATGTCTTGTTGGAGGAGGTTACCACTGAACTGAGTTTTTGTTTGTTTGTTTGTTTTGAGTCGGAGTCTCACTCTGTCGCCCAGACTGGAGTGCAGT
>NW_007100486.1:0-418 GCF_000164805.1 Carlito syrichta | reverse complement strand
GGCGGGAATATGGCAGGAGTCCTAGAGCCCAAGCCAACCCAGGCCGTGCAGGGAGACCACATTTCCGCACCCATCAAAACAGGAGTTCTGGAGTCAAGGTGCACGTCATCCTGGCCACTCTGGAACCTGAGAAAGGAGGATAACCAGAGCCAACTATTTCAAGGATAGCATGATCAATGGTCATTTCTCCTTGCCCCATCCATGGGCACAGAGCCAGACCATATCTCCAAAAACATCAGTATTGTAGACAGATTCTCAACTGCACATGGTGTGTTCAGAGGGAGACTGGCTTTAGAGCCAGTTGGGATTGGGGGAAAGCAATGTCCCCGTGTGAGGAATGTGGCCCTGGCATCTCTTGGCGGTAGGACCTCATTACCGAGCTGGAGGTTTGGTCTGTCTTGGGCACATTTCCTACCTT
>NW_007100485.1:0-338 GCF_000164805.1 Carlito syrichta | reverse complement strand
AGGAAGGATCGCCGGAGCCCAGCAGGCCGAGGCTGCAGTGGCCGGAAGTGGCCACTGCACTCCAATATGGGTGACAGAGTGAGACTCCAACTCAAAAAAAATTTTTTTCTTTATTTTAAAGGTGTGGGATACAATTCAGGGTTTGGTATACAAATGTTCATTATGCATATACCCTTGTTGATGAGATGTGCCCCCACCCCGGCAGGTTCCAACTATTGCATATCCCACCCCAACTCATCCCCCAGAGTTTCCCACTACTGCCAATCCTTTTCTTATACTATTATGATAATTGTTCAAGGTCTGCTTATGAGTGAGAACATGTGATACTCAGCTCTTTG
>NW_007100484.1:0-340 GCF_000164805.1 Carlito syrichta | reverse complement strand
TTTCTTTTATTTTTTTTTTTTTTTTAGTTGGATTCTCACTCTGTTTCCCAGACTGGGGTGCAGTGGCATACTCACAGCTACCGCAGCCTTGAACTGCTGGGCTCAGGCAATCCTTCTGCCTCAGCATTCCAGGTAGCTGAAACTACAGGCGCACACTACCACGCCCAGCTAATCTTTCTTGATTTATTATAGAGATGAGGTCTTACCAAGTTGCCCAGGCTTGTCTCGAGCCCATGGGGCTTGCCTCAGCCTCCCAAAGTGCTGCGATTATAGGGTGAATCACCACACCCAGCCTCCTTTTTTTTTTTGAGTTGGAGTCTCACTCTGTCACCCAGACTGG
>NW_007100483.1:0-368 GCF_000164805.1 Carlito syrichta | reverse complement strand
AAAAAAAAAAAAAAGCTGGGTGTGGTAATGCCTGTAGGCCCAGCTGCTCTGGAGGCTGAGGCAGGAGGATCGATTGAGACCAGGAGGTCGAGGTTGCGGTGGGCTGTGATCGTGCCACTGCACTCTAGCCTGGGCAACAGAGTGAGACCCTGACTCAAAAAAAAAAAAAAGACTGATGGAGAAACAGGACCCCTATATGTTACCCAGAAGAAACAGGTTAGGAAACACCACATAGTAATCTCAGCTGTTAGAATAAGGCTTACCTTTTTTTCTTTTTTTTGTTTTCTTCGAGTCAGAGTCTCACTGTATTGCCCAGGCTGGAGTGCAGTGGCACACTCACAGCCACTGCAGCCTCGACCTGCTGGGCT
>NW_007100482.1:0-411 GCF_000164805.1 Carlito syrichta | reverse complement strand
CTTGACTACTGTCATTCCGACCTCCCCACCCCCCCGACCCTCCCCGCAGTTTTCTGCCACTTTGAATCCTTTTCTTATAGTAATATGGTAGTTGTTCAAGGTCCAGTTATGAGTGAGAACATGCGATACTCAGCTCTTTGTTTCTGTGAAAGATCACTCAGCATTATAAACTCTAATTCCATCCAGGTTGCTGTGAAGTTCATGATTTTGTTCTTCTTTATGGCTATGTAATATTCCATTGTGTATATGTACCACACTTTTTTACCTAGTCCTCTTTTAATGGGCAGCACGGTTGGTTCCATGTTCTTGCTATTGTGAACAATGCTGAGATAAACATACATGTGCAAGTATCTTTTTCATAGAGGGACCTGAGTTCATCCAGGTATATTCCCAGTAGGGGGATTGTGGGGT
>NW_007100481.1:0-343 GCF_000164805.1 Carlito syrichta | reverse complement strand
TGAGAATCTAATGCCTGGTGATCTGAGGTGGAGCTGAGGCGGTGATGCTAGCGCTGGGGGGTGGCTGCAAATACAGATTAACATGAGCAGTGAGGTTTGACTGCACAGAGAATGTCAAAAATCAGTTGCTTGCAGACTCATATCAAAACTCTACCAGTGAGTGGCAAGTGAGCTGATATACTTCAATGGTACAGCTGCATCTGGTGGCAGGCTTTAAATCAAAATTCCATACTTGTTTTAGTCCACACTTGACTCACCCATTATTTTATTTACCACTTCCATTCGAGCCTCTTTTTTTTTTTTTGAGTTGGAGTCTCGCTCTGTCACTCAGACTGGAGTGCAG
>NW_007100480.1:0-355 GCF_000164805.1 Carlito syrichta | reverse complement strand
CCGGGCGTGGTAGCGCACGCCTGTAATTCCAGTTACTTGGAAGGCTGAGGCGGAAGGATCCCTGGAGCCCAGCAGGTTGAGGCTGCGTTGGCCGGGAGCGGCCACTGTACTCCAGTCTGGGCAACTGAGTGAGACTTCAATTCAAAAAAATAAATAAATAAATAAAAATTTTCTTAATTTTTTTTCTAGCATAAAGTTATTAATTTAAATAGTGCATTTATTTTATTTTATTTTATTTTATTTTTTGAGTTGGAGTCTCACTCTGCCCAGACTGGAGTGTAGTGGCACGCTCCCGGCCACCGCAGCCTTGACCTGCTGGGCTCTGGTGATCCTTCCGCCTCAGCCTTCTAAGTAG
>NW_007100479.1:0-351 GCF_000164805.1 Carlito syrichta | reverse complement strand
ACAGATTCTCTTGGGTTTTCAAGGTATAGAATCATGTCATCTGCAAAGAGAGATAACTTGGCTTCCTCTTTTCCTATTTGGATGCTCCTGATCTTCTCTTCTCTGATTGCTCTAGCAAGGACTTCCAAAATTATGTTGAACAGGAGGGGTGAGAGTGGGCCTCCTTGTCTTTTTCCAGTTTTCAAGGGAAATGGTTCTAATTTCTGTCTGTTTAGCAGTACACTGGTTTTGGGTTTCTTGTAGATGGCTTTTATTATTTTGAAGTATGTTCCATCTATGCCTAGATGTTCAAGGGTTTTTATCAAGAAGGGGTGCTGGATCTTATCAAAAGCTTTTTCTGCATCTAATGAT
>NW_007100478.1:0-367 GCF_000164805.1 Carlito syrichta | reverse complement strand
CAAGACTCCAAGGGACCCCTACCCCATCCCACCCCTTGCAAGTTATCTTACATTATCCCAGAACTGGTGCATTCCCAAGACTGTCACCCAAGGTCACCAATATATTGTAAGTGCCATCTTCTAAATCATCAGTAGATCAAGCTCTGATCAGCTACATATAATTTAGACAGAGAAAACTACAAATGTTAATTTCATTTTACATATGGCAGCCGTCCCCAGGGAACCTGGAATCTTTTCCCTTGCAAAAACAGTAAAGTGCTCTTTCATGAAGTTGATTTTATTCGATATTCAAGTTCTTTCAGGGACTCTTCTAAAAGAATATACTTTTTCCATGATAACTTTCCAAAGTTCTTCACTAAGAAGATCT
>NW_007100477.1:0-345 GCF_000164805.1 Carlito syrichta | reverse complement strand
CAGGCGCGCGCTACCACACCCAGCTAATTTTTTTTTTTTTTTAATTTATTGTAGAGGTGAGATCTCGCAAAGTTGCCCAGGCGGGTCATGAACCCGCGGGCTCAGGCCAAGCTGTTATTTTTAACAACTTTATTGAGAAATGATTTGCTCCTCATACAAAACGTACCCATTTTAAGCATGCAAGTCAAGTTGGTTCTGAAGTCTATCAACAACGTGGGAGATAAATTATGCTACTTATTGAAGAAAACAAGCAAACTGCATGACATGCATAAAACAAATGCGCATATGAAAAAATGACTGGCAGGAAATCTTTTTTTTTTTTTTTTTTTGAGTTGAAGTCTCACT
>NW_007100476.1:0-333 GCF_000164805.1 Carlito syrichta | reverse complement strand
TTTTTTTTTTTTTTTTTTTTTTTAACGATGGCCATCTTTATTGGCATTAGGTGGTATCTCAATGTGGTTTTGATTTGCATTTCTCTGATGATTAATGAGGCTGACCATTAATAGGGCTATTTGTTGCGTTTGGCTCATTTGAATTCCTTGTAGATACTGGAGGTTAAGCCTTTGTCAGATACACAATTGGCAATTTTTTCCCCATTTTGTGGATTGTCTTCCCACTCACTTGATGGTTTCTTTTGCTGTGCAAAAGCTTTTCAGTTTGATGAGGTCCCACTTGTCTACCTTATCTGTTTTTTTTTGTTGTTGTTTTTTTTTTTTTTTTTTTTT
>NW_007100475.1:0-335 GCF_000164805.1 Carlito syrichta | reverse complement strand
GGCCACCGCAGCCTCAACCTGCTGGGCTCCAGCAATCCTTCCACCTCAACCTTCCAAGTACCCGGAACTACAGGCGCATGCTACCATGCCCGGCTAGTTTTTGATTTATTGTAGAGACGAGTTCTTCCAAGTTGCCAAGGCGGGTCTCGAACCTGCGGCCTCAGGTAATCCACTCACCTCGGCCTCCCGTAGTGCTGGGATACAGGCTGAGCCACCGAGCCTGGCCCGTTCCATATTTATAAAAATAATGTTTTAAAAATCCCAAATAGGAGCCAGGCTCGGTGGCTCAGCCTGTAATCCCACGCCTTTGGGAGGCTGAGGTGAGTGGATTGCCT
>NW_007100474.1:0-476 GCF_000164805.1 Carlito syrichta | reverse complement strand
CAGGACATAGTATACAAAAAGACAATACAAAAACTCAATGCAACAAAAGGGTGGTTGTTGGAAAGGATAAACACGAAGGATGGTACCCTAGGTTGCCAGCCCAAGAAAAAATAGGAAAAAACCGAAATCATGTCCCTCAGCCAGCCACGTGGGGAGATCGGGAGGGCGGCAGCCGGGCGGGGCGAGGGGCACAGGGTGGCTCCAGAAAAGGTCGGCCACGGCGGTGTCAGTCTGGCTCTGCCTGGCGGGGCCCTTCCCGCCCCCAGGCCCGGGGGGGACCCCTCCCTCTCCTTGACTTTCACACCAACCCTGCCAGGTGAACTGTTCCCTCCCTTGTACATACGGGGAAACTGAGGCACGGGGCCATGTGCCCAAGTGGCCCTCGTCACCTCAGGCCTGCAGCTCCTGGCCCGGGCAGCGCTCGCCATGGAGCCACGGAGCCCTGGGTGCCGGCAGCTTCCCATGTGTCCCTCCTG
>NW_007100473.1:0-434 GCF_000164805.1 Carlito syrichta | reverse complement strand
CGATCCTTCCGCCTCAGCCTTCCGAGTAGCCGGAACTACAGGCATGCGCTACCACGCCCGGCTGATTTTTTGGTTGATTGTAGAGATGAGGTCTCGCTGCCCAGGCGGGTCTCGAACCCGCGGGCTCAGGCAGTCCACTCACCTCAGCCTCCCAAAGGCGCGGGATGACAGGCTGAGCCACCGAGCCCGGCCAGACCTTGCCTTTTCAAGGAGCGATGCCTTCCTGGGGTGGGAAGGCAGGAAGCCCGCCTCTCCCACACCGGGGCCCCCGCCCAGGCCTCAGCCTGACCCTGTCCCTCCGTCCCCAGATGGAGAAACTCAAGGCGGAACAGAGCAAGCAGCCGCCCACGCCCCTGCTGGGGCGAAAGTTCTTTGGGGACCCCGCGGAACTGGCGGCCAAGGCGGCGCCCCTGCTGCGGCCCGGGGGCTACGAG
>NW_007100472.1:0-378 GCF_000164805.1 Carlito syrichta | reverse complement strand
GGGGGGGCGTTGTATTTGGGCAATCGGTTGCGAAAATCTCCCGTTCAACAGATGGGGAAACTGAGGCTGCGACCGAAAGTAACGAGTGTCCAAGGCCACCCGAGAACCAAGGGACAGGGCCGAACAGAAGCCTGGGGGAGTCCCCGGTCCCTAGAGGTGCTCGATACACGTGTCTCCACACGCGGCAGATCTGCGAGCGTCTGTGCGGAGCGGGCTTGGGACCCGGGCCCGTGTGGCGTTTTCTGCCCCCAACCCAGAAGTCCCGGCCACGCCGGGGACCTCAGCGTCTTCATCTGTGCAAGGGGGCCGGGGGTCGGGGCCGGGAGGGCGGCCCGAGGCGGGCACTCGGGAGACCAGGGCGCGGGGCTGGCGGGGGCG
>NW_007100471.1:0-347 GCF_000164805.1 Carlito syrichta | reverse complement strand
TCCACTCACCTTGGCCTCCCAAAACGCTGGGATTACAGGCTGAGCCACCAAGCCCGGCCTGCAAAAACTTTTTTATATTCACTTTTAAAACTGAAGTAGAAGGCTGGGTATGGTGGCTCAAGCCTGTAATCCTAGCACTTTGGGAGGCAAGAGGACCGCCTGAGCTCAGGGGTTCGAGACCAGTTTAGGCAACTTGGTGAGATCTCATCTTTACAATAAATAAAAAATAAGCCAGGCATGGTAGCACGTGCCTGTAGTTCCAGCTACCTGGAAGGCTGAGATGGAAGGATCACCTGAGCCCAGCAGGTCGAGGCTGCAGTGGCCATGAGTGTGCCACTGCACTCCAG
>NW_007100470.1:0-328 GCF_000164805.1 Carlito syrichta | reverse complement strand
GTAGTAAATATCTGTCTGGGGATGGGGAGACACTTCTTATCAACAAGGGTGCCTGAATGATACATACACTTAACTGTACCCCACAATATCATAATAAAAAAATTGATAAATAAAAACAAAAGTTTAAAGAGCCTGAAACTTACATAGGGCCAGGGAAAGCACTTGCTCCCACTGGTGGGACTAGAAAACCTCATGACTCAATGAACATGAATAAAGTACACAAAAGGGTCTTTCCCAAATTGAGCATAATAGTCATCTCAAGACTGAGTGCTGCTTTGTCTTATATAACACATCTTAAAGCATCAAACTGTTTTCAAGTAACTAATTG
>NW_007100469.1:0-350 GCF_000164805.1 Carlito syrichta | reverse complement strand
ACCCGCGGGCTCAGGCAATCCACTCACCTCAGCCTCCCAAAGGCACGGGATTATAGGCTGAGCCACCGAGCCCGGCTCAATTAATTTTTTAATTTTAATTTTTGTTCAGATGAGGACTTGCTATGTTGCCCAGTCTGCTCTTGAACTCCTGGGCTCAAGCAATCCTCTCGACTCCACCTCCCAAAGTACTGGGATTATAGGTGTGAGCCTGGCTGCATGTTTTATTAGGGAGAACATCTGGCTTAAGAAGAAAAAGGCCAACTCCAGCTCGGTGGCTCAGCCTGTAACCCTGCGCCTTTGGGAGGCTGAGGTGAGTGGATTGCCTGAGCCTGCGGGTTCAAGATCCGCCT
>NW_007100468.1:0-334 GCF_000164805.1 Carlito syrichta | reverse complement strand
GCCTCCGCCTTTCAAGTAGCTGGAACTACAGGCGTGCGCTACCACGCCCGGCTGATTTTTTGATTTGTGGTAGAGACGAGGTCTCGCCAAGTTGCCCAGGCAGGAAAGGGTGCTTTTCTAACAACGAAAACCGAAACTGTCCACATTAGTGTTTGCCATGTGCCAAGCTCTGAGCTCACTCAGCCTATACTCTGTGTGTATGGTGCCATTTAATCATTTTAGTAACCTCAAGAGGTGGGTATGTTCCCATTTGACACCAGTTATAAAACACCTGCTCTAGCCAGGCTCGGTGGCTCAGCCTGTCATCCCGCGCCTTTGGGAGGCTGAGGTGAGT
>NW_007100467.1:0-362 GCF_000164805.1 Carlito syrichta | reverse complement strand
TTGAGTCAGCTAGCCAATCAGCTAGTTACTTAGCTAGCTTGTTGGCTACTAACTCAGCTAACTGGTCAGCTAAATAGTGTGCTCGCTCGCTTTCCATCAGATCAGCTAACTAGTCGGCTTGCTCCCCAGCCAACAGACCAACTCAGTTGTTGCCTTGCTCACAGGCCAACAGGACAGCTAACTAGTCGACTTGCTCGCCAGTCATGTAGTTAAGTCACCTCACTGGTAAGCTTACTTGTTAAGGCAGCTCACACTTTGGCTCACTTGTAGGCCGAGTAGTTAAGTTGGCTCAATTGTCGACTGAGTAGGTAAGTCTTCTGACCATACAGCTCACTTGCCAGCAGACTAACGTCAGTTGGCCA
>NW_007100466.1:0-395 GCF_000164805.1 Carlito syrichta | reverse complement strand
GGGGGGGTTCCGGTTGGTTCGTCTTGAGCTGCTGCGAGGGAGCGGGAAGCGCAGGCACCAGCAGCGGCTCCTCCAGACAGACCCAGCCGGTCAGTCCTGCCCTGCTTTGCACAGACTCCGAGCGGCACTCCGGGCCGGCCTGGTCGCAGCGACTCTGCACGTGGGAGGAGAACTCTCCCACCTCCTCCTTACACTCCCCCACACTTGGCATCGAGCTTCTCAAATGGGAGAGGGCAGAAAGGCATCTGGGAGCTTTTTTTTTTCTTTTTGAGTCGGAGTCTCACTCTGTCGGCCAGACTGGAGTGCAGTGGCCGCTCCCGGCCACCGCAGCCTCGACCCGCTGGGCTCCAGCGATCCTTCCGCCTCGGCCTTCCCAGTAGCCGGAATTACAGGCG
>NW_007100465.1:0-456 GCF_000164805.1 Carlito syrichta | reverse complement strand
TTTTTTTTTTTTTTTTTTTTTTTTGAGTTGAAGTCTCACTGTCGCCCAGACTGGAGTGCAATGGCACCTTCCCGACCACCACACCCTCAACCTGCTGGGCTCTGGTGATGCTTACACCTCAGCCTTCCAAGAAGCTGGAACTACAGGCGTGCACTACCACACCTGGGTAGTTCTTTATTTATTGTAGTGATGAGGTCTCACCAAGTTGCCTGGGCAGGTCTTGAACCCAGGGACTCAGGCAATTCACTCACCTCGCCCTCCCAAAGTGCTGGGATTACAGGCTGAGCCACCGAGCCCAGCTGCATTTTTTTTTTTGAGTTGGAGTCTCACTCTGTCGCCCAAACTGGAGTGCAGTGGCCACTCCCGGCCACCGCAGCCTCAACCTGCTGGACTCAGGCGATCCTTCCGCCTCAGCCTCCTGAGTAGCTGGAACTACAGGCGCGCGATACCACACCC
>NW_007100464.1:0-473 GCF_000164805.1 Carlito syrichta | reverse complement strand
CCAAGTTGCCCAGGCGGGTCTCGAACCCGCAGGCTCAGGCAATCCCCTCACCTAGGCCTCCCAAAGCGCAGGATTATAGGCTGAGGCACCGAGCTGGGCTGAGACTATTTTCTTACAGTAATTATGTAGCTTCATATTTCACATATATGTTCTTGATCCAGTTGGAATTTATTCTTATGTATGGTGTGACGTATCAATCTAATTTTACCTTTTTTCAAATGGCTACCTGGTTGTGTCAGCACCGTTTACTTAAGAGTCCATCTTGGCTGGGTCAGTGGCTCAGCCTGTAATCCCAGCACTTTGGGAGGCCAAGGTGAGTGGATTGCCTGAGCCGGCGGGTTCGGGACCAGCCCTGGTAACTTGACGAGACTGCGTCTCTGCAATAAAATCACAAATTAGTCAGGCATGGTAGCGCATACCTGTAGTTCCGGCTACTCAGAAGGCTGAGGCAGAAGGATCGCCAGAGCCCAGCA
>NW_007100463.1:0-336 GCF_000164805.1 Carlito syrichta | reverse complement strand
GTGGTGCATTTAGTCCATTCACATTCAGGCTAAATATTGAAATGTGAGAGTTCATCCCTATCATGGAGTTCTTATTGAGTTGTTGTTCTTCCACTTGGTTTTTTCTTTTCTTTCTTTTTCTTTTTTTTCTTTTTCTTTTTTTTTGTCTTTCTTTTGGTTTTGGGGTTGGTTCATGTACATTTTATTCTCTTCCCTGTATTCTTGTGAAGAGCGTTGTTCTTTTTTCCTTTTCCTCTGTGTTTATTACTTTCTTAAGTGTTTCATGTATAGATGGTTTGGTGGCAGCATAAGTTCTTAGGAATTGGATATCTGGGAAAGATTTTAATTCTCCCTCAC
>NW_007100462.1:0-345 GCF_000164805.1 Carlito syrichta | reverse complement strand
TTGGGGCTTCCCAGAGATCTGGAGCCCCGCCCCCGCATCCAGTCCCGCTGTTATTGTGTTGCAGTCCATGTCCTCTCAGGATGACTAGCAATTGTTTTAGAAATATGAAATAATAGAGGAAGAAGCTGTTCTAATATATTCTTCATATTTGTTTTTTAAAAAGATAGCATTAGTACTGTATATTCATTTCAATTTGCAAGAGATTAATTGGTGTCACCCAAAAAACAGCAAGTAAAACATGCAAAGATTCTGTTAATTGCTTTGTTGGGTTTTTTTTCTTTTGAGTTGGAGTCTCACTCTGTCGCCCAGACTGGAGTGCAGTGGCCGCTCCCGGTCACCGCAGCC
>NW_007100461.1:0-432 GCF_000164805.1 Carlito syrichta | reverse complement strand
TCCTCTCTATTCCATTTCATTACTCTACATTAAATTCCATTCCATTCCTTTCCACAACATTCCCTTCCCTTCCATGCCATTCCATTCCTTTCCATTCCATCCATTCCTCCCAATTCCTCTCCATTCCATTCCATTTCTTTACTATCCATTCCATTCCTCTCCATTCCACTCTATTCCATTACACACCATTCCTCTCCATTCCATTTCTCCCGTTCCATTCCTTTTCCCTCCATTCCATTCCTCTCCATTGCATTTGATTACACTCTTCTCCATTCCAATCCATTTCTCTCCATTCCATTCTATTCCATTCAATTACTCTCCAATCTATTCCATTCCTCTCCATTCCATTTCATTCCCCTCCAATCCATGCCCCTCCTTTCCTTTCATTCCATTCCTATCCATTCCATTCCATTCCTCTCCATTTCATTACAT
>NW_007100460.1:0-741 GCF_000164805.1 Carlito syrichta | reverse complement strand
GAAAAGCGGTGGCTGTTAGTAAAAGGAATGGACCAAGGAAGGGCAGAATGCTCCATGCTAGCACAAAATGCAATCGAATGGTTTGTAAAAGAGTGTGAAAGGAAGGAGAGACAGTATGAAGACTAGCAGTTTTCAAAAGACGTGGTGTATGTCAGTGTTGAGATATAAACTTGAGAGAAATTTATCATAGAACAACAAGGAATTTTTTAACATTCTTTTGTCCCAGCCACCCCCTAGAGAAGAGACCGATCAAGCCATGTGGAAACTTGAAATGGCTTTTCAAGTACATATGTGGGTGAGAGGGTACAAAGGAGGTGAAAACCTTTCTTATTTTGTTTACCCAGAATTTGCCTTGAACGCTTGCAATTTATTATTGTTTATTATTATTATTATCATTATTATTTAAGGAGAATATTAAAACAGACAAGTAACTAATAAAGCTAACTCTTGGGTTAAATGCCAAAAAAAAAAGAAAGAAATTGTGCCATGGGATGCAGTTTTGAAGGCACTGCTATCATTGGAAAACATAAACCTCTTGAATTAAGAGGGCATGGTTTCCATGACTATCCTCTTATGCTCCAGTCTTTACAAACTTCAAATGTCAACATTTACCCTGGAGGATCTCGTTGAAACGCAGATTTTTGATTTAGTGGGTCTGATTCAGTGGACCCAGGCCATGTGCAAAGGATCAGAAATGAGACTATTTCTGACCTTTTAATATCTCTAACAATTTCCTAGGTG
>NW_007100459.1:0-397 GCF_000164805.1 Carlito syrichta | reverse complement strand
GGTTAGTCAGCTGGATTACTAGTTAATTTAGCTAGTTTAGTCACCTGACTGGCCAGCTACCTAGCTCTTTAATCAACTAGTTAGTCAGCTTGGTAACCAGTCAGCTACCTAGTTAAGTCACCTCATTGAGTCAGTTGGCTAGTCAACTGGCTAGATCATTAAAAAGCTATTAAGTCATTTGGTTAGAAAACTGGCTAGATAATTATTTCAGCTAGTTAAGACAGCTGGCTAGATAAGTAGCTAGCTAGCTAAGGCAGCAAGTTAGGTCAGCTAGCTGACTAGTTAAGTCAGCTGAATAAGTCAGCTAGCTAGCTAGATAGCTAGCTAGGTATCTAGTTAGTTATTTCAGCTAGTAAAGTCATCTGGCTAGCTAGTTAAGTCAGCTGGTTAAGTCAGC
>NW_007100458.1:0-329 GCF_000164805.1 Carlito syrichta | reverse complement strand
CCACTCACCTCAGCCTCCCAAAAGCGCGGGATTACAGGCTGAGCCACTGAGCCCGGCTATTTTGCTTCTTGTAAGCCTGAAAATAAACCCTAACTTTAATGTTTAAACAGCTGGGCATGGTGGCTCATGCCTGTAATCCCAACACTTTGGGAGGCAGAGGCAATAGGATTGCCTGAGCTCAGAGTTTAACACCAGCCTGGGCAACTTGGTAAGAGCTCATCTCTACAATAAGTCAAAAAATTAGTTGGGCGTGGTATCAAGTGCCTGTGGTTCCAGCTACTTGGAAGGCTGAGGCGGAAGGATTGCCGGAGCCCAGCAAGTTGAGGCTG
>NW_007100457.1:0-368 GCF_000164805.1 Carlito syrichta | reverse complement strand
CCACTCACCTTGGCCTCCCAAAGTGCTGGGATTACAGGCTGAGCCACCAAGCCTGGCTGTTTTGTTTTAACAGGGTCTCACTCTGTTGCCCAGGCTGGAGTACAGTGGTACCATTCCAGCTCACCACAGCCTCAAACTCCTGGGTTCAAGTGATCCTCCTGCTTCAACCTTCCAAGTAGCTGGGACCACTGGCACATGCCACCACACCTGTCTAATTTCTTCCCTTCCTTCCTAACCCCCCTCCTTTTCTTTCTTTCTCCCTTTCCTTCTCCCACCCCTCTCCCTCCCTCCCCTCTCCCTTCCTCCCTCCCTTCCTCTCTTTCATTTCTGTCTCCCTCTCCTTCTTCCTCTTCCTCTCTCCCCCTTTC
>NW_007100456.1:0-363 GCF_000164805.1 Carlito syrichta | reverse complement strand
AGCTGACTTAACGAGTCAGCTGGCGAGTGAGCCGACTGGTCAGCTGACTTTACTAGTCGGTTGGTGATTGAGCCAACTGCTCAGCTGACTTAACCAGTCAGCCTGAGATTGAGACGACTGGTGAACTGACTTAACTAGTTGACCAGTGAGTGAGCTGACTAGTCAGCCGAATTTAGTCAGCTGGCAAGTGAGCCAACAGGTCAGAAGGATTAACCAGTCGGCTGGTGAGTGAGCCGACTGGTGAGCCGAATTAAATAATTGGCCGACAAGTGAGCTGCCTTAAGTAGTCAGCCAGCAAGCAAGCCAACAGCTCAGCTGAATTAACTAGTCGGCTGGTGAAAAAGGTGACTAGTTAGCTGTCCT
>NW_007100455.1:0-354 GCF_000164805.1 Carlito syrichta | reverse complement strand
CTACAGGCACGCGCTACCATGCCTGGCTAATTTTTGATTTATTGTAGAGATGAGGTCTCGCCAAGTTGCCCGGGCTGGTCTTGAGGGCTCAGGCAATCCACTCACCTGAGCATCACCACATCAGGCTAATTTTTCTTAATTTACTGTAGAGACGAGGTTTAACCAAGTTGCCCAGCCTGGTCTTGAATCCCTGGGCTCAGGCAATCCTCTTGCCTCAGCCTCCCAAAGTACTAGGATTCCAGGCTTGAGCCATTGTGCCGGCCTTATTTTATTTTACTTTTTTTGAGTTGGAGTCTCTGTCACTCAGATTGGAGTGCAGTGGCCGCTCCCGGCCACCGCAGCCTCGACCTGCTG
>NW_007100454.1:0-399 GCF_000164805.1 Carlito syrichta | reverse complement strand
TGGAGACCTCTCATCGAGATGAGGTCTGTCCATGTTACCTGGCCTGGTCTACGACCCCTGGGCCCAGGCTGTCTCATGCCTCGGCCTCCCAGGGCATGGCATTGACGGCCGTGAGCCATGGAGCCCGGCCTGGACTCACACGTTCTGTTGGTGTGGGCAATGCAAAGGAATGCCCCAGAATGAAGTCCACTGAATCCCAAGTATCTGGGACCATGGGTGCTACCATGTGTGACTCCTGTGTTTGTGTTCTGGGGAGTGACGAGGTCTTGCTATGTGACCCAGTCTGGTCTTGAAATCCCAGGCTCCAGGGTCCCTCACCTGGGCCTTCCAAAGACACAACCTGATTTTCTGCCAAAACACCATCTTTCGGGAACTCTAGGCCCAAGCCTGGGGCCTCCT
>NW_007100453.1:0-329 GCF_000164805.1 Carlito syrichta | reverse complement strand
TTGCTGGATAGCTAGGTAGTTAGGAAATTAAGTCAGCTGGCTAGCCAGCTGGCCTGTAGTTAATTCAGCTAGTTTAGTCAGCTGGCTAACCAGTTGATTAGCTAGTTATGCCAGCATGTTAAGTCTGTTGTCTAGCCAGCTTGCTCGCTATTTAAAAAGCTTGTTAGGTCAGACGGGCAGCCAGCTGGCTCGCTAGTTATTTCAGCTAGTTAAGTCAGAAGACTTGCTAGGAAGCTAGCTAGTTAGGTCAGCTAGTTATGTCAACTATCTAGCTAGTTAAGTCAGCTAGCTAAGTCAGCTAGCTATATGATAGCTAGCTATGTAGCTAG
>NW_007100452.1:0-337 GCF_000164805.1 Carlito syrichta | reverse complement strand
GAAGGCTGAGGCGGAAGGATCGCCGGAGCCCAGCAGGTCGAGGCTGTGCTGGCTGGGAGCAGCCACTGTAGTCCAGTCTGGGCGACAGAGTGAGACTCCAACTCAAAAAAAAAAAACACAAAAAGTAATTTAGAGAGAGAGAAAGAGGCAATTCACTTTCCCAAGACAGGGAAGGGGACCAAAGCCAGGAAACATGAGAACAGCCATAGCTGAAAGAGCGCATGGCCACACCAGAGTTTACTAAGGCAATGGCCTAGGAATGGCCTATTTATTTTATTTTATTTTATTTATTTTATTTTTTTGAGTTGGAGTCTCACTCTGTCGCCCAGACTGGAGT
>NW_007100451.1:0-364 GCF_000164805.1 Carlito syrichta | reverse complement strand
AGTAGGTAGGGGTTGTATTAACCAGCAGCTCTGTGCTGTGTGACCTGGGGCCAGCCTGTCAACCTCTCTGGGCCTCGATTCCCTCATCCTTGAAACGTGGGCACTAACACATCTCACTTGACTGAGCACCTTGAGCAAAGTTACTTACAAAAAGTCGAGATGGAAATAAGCACCTTGAGGTGTCAGCAGCACTCGGAGTCATGACTGGTGTTGGTACCATCTACACAATGCGTGGATCGTGACATCTATGACATACCTGTCTCCCCTGCTCCTTCCACAGGCCTATTGGGATGGGGCTTGCCAGCATGCCCGGCTATTTTTGATTTTTTTGTAGAGATGAGGTCTTGTGATATGGTCCAGGCTG
>NW_007100450.1:0-367 GCF_000164805.1 Carlito syrichta | reverse complement strand
GGCTCACACCTGTAATCCCAGCACTTTGGGAGGCAGAGGCAAGAGGATTGCCTGAGCCCAAGGGTTCAAGACCAGACTGGGCAACTTGGTGAGACTTTGTCTCTACAATAAATAAAAAAAATTAGCCGGGTGGGATGGCGCATGCCTGTAGCTCCACCTACTTGGAAGGCAGAGGCAGGAGGATTGCCTGAGCCCAGCAGGGTGAGGCTACGGTGGCCATGAGTGTGCCACTGCACTCCAGCCTGGGCAACAGAGTGAGACTTCAACTCCAAAAAAAAGGGGGGTTAAAGTGGTACATTTTATTTTGCCATAATAATTTTTTTTTTTTGAGTTGGAGTCTCACTCTGTCACCCAGACTGGAGTGCAG
>NW_007100449.1:0-341 GCF_000164805.1 Carlito syrichta | reverse complement strand
GATTCTGGGATGGCCGTGGAGTTCGCGCGGGCCGTGGTGAGTTGGGGCTGGGGCCGTGGGCGCTGGGCTGTGTGGGCCTCGGGGACCCCAGGCAGGAGCTGGCCTTTGATGGGTCAGGCCACGCTGTGGCTGAGGCTGAGACCGTGTGACGGCGGGCTGCTCTGAAAAAGAGCTGCGTCGGCCAGGCTTGGCGGCTCAGCCTGCCATCCCGGTGCTTTGGGAAGCCGAGGCAAGAGCATTGCCTGAGCTCGTGGGTTCGAGACCCACCCGGGCAACTTGGCGAGACCTCGTCTCTACAATAAATCAAAAACTAGCCGGGCATGGTAGTGCACGCCTGTAGT
>NW_007100448.1:0-742 GCF_000164805.1 Carlito syrichta | reverse complement strand
TCATCTGTGAGGCATGCCTCTGTGACTAGCATGCCTCTTTGCAGTGACAAGGTACTACTCTGTCATGTGTGCACCCTTGACAGGCCCTGCTTTGTGATTGGTTTCCCAGTGACTGTATCTTCTCACTGGATGCCTCAGTGGCTGACTGTTCTCCATTAAGTGAGACCTAGTGACTGATCATCCTCTGTAATTGGTACCCCCGTGACTGACCCTCCATTATAATGGTTGCCCCTGTGAATAGCCTATCTTTGTGAAGGTTGCCTTAATGAGAGGTTCTCCTCCATATGGGAGCCCAAGAAATTTGTCCTCCTGTGTTTTCTGTGCCACAATGACTAGTCCCTCTGTGTCAGGTGTACCAGTCACTATTTACTGTGAAGGGCACCCCTGTAACTTGCCTTCCTCTATGATTGGAGGCTCAGTTACCAGCTTTTCTTTTAAATGGGTTCCCCATTGACTGGCCCCTCTCTGTTATGGGTACTTCAGTGACTGACTCTTTTCTGTGATGGATGTCCCAGTTACTGGGCCTCCTTTGTGATAGGTACACTGTGATTACACCTCCTTTGTAATGAGTGCCCAAGTGACTACCTCTCCTTTTTTAAGGATGCCACATTGAATAGCCCTTCTTTGTGTTGGGTGTATCAGTGATTATCCATGACTCAACACTCAATGAGTGTTGCCGTCGTGACTGGAATCTCATCTGTGATGTATGTCCAAGTGACTGAACCTGCTTTGTGAAAAATTC
>NW_007100447.1:0-406 GCF_000164805.1 Carlito syrichta | reverse complement strand
TCGGGCCCCGCCGGAGGCCCTGCCGGCGCTGCGCCGAGGGTTTCCCACCGCTTGCAGCTGTGGGGCGGATGGCTGACCCTGGACTTTGGGACCCTCGTGCGGGTCGTTTCCGGGCCAGCAGGGCGGTCTGTCGCCTGGCTGGGGACTGTCCTGAAAGGGCGCGTCTGCCCCGTGAGCCGTGGGGGCCGCTCTGAATACCTGATGGGAGGGTTTTCAGGCTTGTCTCTCCGGGTGTGCGGCAAGCGGCAGTTGCTCTCCCATCAGGCAGCCCTCGCGCTTTCCCTTTACCGGCGGCACGGCTGACGGATTTTATACACGGGACCTCTGTGTTTTAGAAATACTTCTAACGAAGCCGGGCTCGGTGGCTCAGCCTGTCATCCCGCGCCTTTGGGAGGCTGAGGTGAGT
>NW_007100446.1:0-341 GCF_000164805.1 Carlito syrichta | reverse complement strand
CACCGAGCCCGGCAATACTTTCTTAAGTGTTTCTTGTAGAGGTGGTCTGGTGGCAGCATAGTTCCTTAGGGATTGGATATCTGGGAAAGATTTCAATTCTCCCTCACTGATGAAGCTTAGCTTGGCTGGGTGGGTTATTCTTGGTTGAAATTGCTTATCTTTTAGAACTTTGAAGATAGGGCTCCAAGCTGTCTTAGCCTGGGGGGTTTCTGTAGATAAATCTGCTGCTACTGTAATTGGTCTTCCCTGATAGGTGGTCTGGCATTTTCCTCTTGCTGCCTTTAGGATTTTTTCTTTTATACTTACTTTGTTTAGGTGAATTATTATGTGTCTGGGAGTTG
>NW_007100445.1:0-628 GCF_000164805.1 Carlito syrichta | reverse complement strand
TTCAGTACATTTCATTTCAATCAAGTTCATTTTAGTTCCTTCCATTCCATTTCATTCCATTCCATTTCATCTCTTTTCATATAGATCTATTCAATTCATGTCTTTTCATGACAGTTCAATTAAGTTCAGTTCATTTCACTTCACTTCATATCATTTCTGTTCATTTACTTCAATTCATTTAATTTCATTTCAATTTATTTCCATTCATTTCAGTTCATTTCATTTCATTTATTTTAGTTCATTTTATTTCATTTCATTTTCTGTTAGCTCTATTTCATTCATTTCATTTTATTTCATTTCATTTTATTTCATTTCATTTCATTACAGTTCTTTTTTTTTTTTTTTTTTTTGGGCATTGGAGTCTCACTCTGTCACCCAGACTGAGTGCAGTGGCTGCTCCCGGCCACTGCAGCCTTGACCCGCTGGGCTCAGCGATCCTTCCACCTCAGCTTTCCAAGTAGCTGGAACTACAGGCATGCACTACCATGCCCGGCTAATTTTTTTTATTTATTGTAGAGATGAGGTCTCGTTGCCCAGGTGGGTCTTGAACCTGCGGGCTCAGTCAATCCACTCACCTCAGCCTCCCAAAAGGTGCGGGATTACAGGCTGAGCCACCAAACCTGGCTTT
>NW_007100444.1:0-356 GCF_000164805.1 Carlito syrichta | reverse complement strand
TTCTTGCTGGACAGCCAGGACCCACAGTCCCCAGTGGGTCCCATTTCCATCTCCTGGGTCAGTGCATCCCATCTCTTCATCCTTTCTGAGTACAGAGGGCTGGCCAAGGGTGGCTTAGGTGTTCTTTGATGTCCACTTCTGATGTATTTTCCTTTTTTTTTTTTTGAGTCAGAGTCTCACTCTGTCCCCCAGGCTAGAGTACACTGGCACACTCACGGCCACTGCAGCCTCTACCTGCTGGGCTCAGGCAATCCCCCTGCCCCAGCCTTCCAAGTGGCTGGAACTACAGACCACATCTGGCTAATTTTTTAATTTATTATAAAGATGAGGTCTCACCAAGTTGCCCAGGCTGGTCT
>NW_007100443.1:0-341 GCF_000164805.1 Carlito syrichta | reverse complement strand
GCCCTCCAGTGTGGGCGACAGAGTGAGACTCCAACTCAAAAAAAAAAAAAAAACAACAACCAATGTGTCAGCAAATACTGTTGATTCCACCTTCAAACTATATCCAGAATCTGACCACTTGTCATCTTCACCTCTACCACCCTTGCCTGAGCCATCATCCTCTCTAGCCTGGATTATGGCACCAGCCTCCTCCGTGTTTTTGCCTTTATTCTCCTACACTCTATTCTCCACACAGTACCCAGTCACAGTAGCAAAGCCAGTCTTACCATGGTTCACCAGGTCTCCCCTGATCTGGCTTCCCATGGCATCATCTTTTTTTTTTTTTTTTTTTGAATTAGAGT
>NW_007100442.1:0-337 GCF_000164805.1 Carlito syrichta | reverse complement strand
TCCGGCAATCTTTCCGCCTCAGCCTTCCAAGTAGCTGGAACTACAGGCGTGCGCTACCACGCCCAGCTAATTTTCGATTTATTGTAGAGATGAGGTCTCGTCAAGTTCTCCATGCGGGTCTCGAACCCGCGGCCTCAGGTAATCCACTCACCTCAGCCTCCCAAAGTGCTGAGATTACAGGCTGAGCTACTGAGCCCAGCTACTTCAATGATTTTTTTAAGATGAGGAATAAAGAACTGGTCATATTTACTGATAAATAAAGTAGGATGGCCGGCTCGGTAGCTCAGCCTGTAATCCCGTGCCTTTGGGAGGCTGAGGTGAGTGGATTGCTTGAGCC
>NW_007100441.1:0-361 GCF_000164805.1 Carlito syrichta | reverse complement strand
GCAGCCTCGACCTGCTGGGCTGCAGCGATCCTTCCGCCTCAGCCTTCCAAGTAGCTGGAATTACAGGCGCGTGCTACCATGCCCGGCTAATTATTTACTTATTTATTGTAGAGATGAGGTCTCGCCAAGTTGCCCAGACGGGTCTCGAACCCGCAGGCTCTGGCAATCTGCTCACCTCGACCTCCCAAAGCGCTGGGATTACAGGCTGAGCCACCGAGCCCGGCCTCATCTTTGTATTCTTAACTACAAAAGATTATTAGGAAGGAAAAGCCCACAAGTGTAAGATAAGTTTCTTGGTTACAAGAGACTTGTGTTATTGGGAGAAATTTCTTACATGCACTGCAGATCGAGACTAATATGG
>NW_007100440.1:0-368 GCF_000164805.1 Carlito syrichta | reverse complement strand
CTGATAATCTTTTGTATTTCTTCGGGGTCAGTTGTGACTTGATCTTTTGCATTTCTGATTATGTTTATTTGGGCTTTTTCTCTCTTTTTCTTGGTCAGTATAGCTAGGGGTCCACCAATCTTGTTTATCCTTTCAAAAAAACCAGCTTTTTGTTTTGTTGATTTTTTATATTATCTTTTTGTCTTCTATATCACAAATTTGGGCTTTTATTTTTGTGATCTGGATTCTTCTGCCAAAATTAGAGTTTTGGTTGTTTTGCTTTTCCGGTTTCCTTAGGTGATTTGTTAGACTGTTAACTTGTGATCTTTCCATTTTCTTCATGTGTGTTCATAGAGATATGAATTCTCCTCTTAGTACTGTTTTCATGG
>NW_007100439.1:0-357 GCF_000164805.1 Carlito syrichta | reverse complement strand
TGCACTCCAGTCTGGGCGACAGAGTGAGACTCCAACTCAAAAAAACAAAAAAAAAAAGAGAGGGATAATTACAAAATCCACCTTCCAGGTCCACTCTGAGAATGACATAGGATTATCCTTGTAAAGAAAGCAGGCGGGGCGCAGTGGCTCAAGCCTGTCATCCCAGCACTTTGGGAGGCCGAGATGAGGGGATTGCCTGAGCCCAGGGGTTCGAGACCAGGCCAGGCAACTCGGCAAGACCTCATCTCTACAATAAACCAAAAAATCGACTGGGTGAGGTGCCATGCACCTGTAGTTCCGGCTCCTTGGAAGGCTGAGGCGGAAGGACCGCCGGAGCCCAGCAGGTCAAGGCTGCGG
>NW_007100438.1:0-329 GCF_000164805.1 Carlito syrichta | reverse complement strand
TTAAATAGCTAGCTAGCTGGCTAGCCAGCTGACTGAACTCACTGACTTAACTAGTTATCACGCTGACTTAACTAGCTGATTTAACTACCTAGTTACCCAGCTAGCTATCATGTAGCTAGCTTACTTAACTAGCTGACTTATCTATCTAGCTAGGTGACATATCTAGCTGACTTAACTAGCTAGTGTCCTAGCTAGCCAGAGGGCGTAACTAGCTGAAATAATTAGCAAGCCAGCAAGCTACCCATCTGATGCAACTAGCTTTTTAACCAGCTAGCCAGCTGACTTAATTGCCTAGCTACATATGTAGCCAGCAGCATAGTCAGCTGATT
>NW_007100437.1:0-623 GCF_000164805.1 Carlito syrichta | reverse complement strand
TTAACTAGGTTACTTAATTATCTTAGGCAGCAGGCTAGAGAGCTGACTTAACTATCTAGTTACCTAACTAGCCAGCTGTCTAGCCAGCTGACTTAACTAGGTGACTTATGTAGCTATCCAACTGGCTAGAAAGCTGACCTAATTGCCTATCTACCTATCTAGACAGATGGATAGCCAGCTGAGTTAACTAGCTATCTAACTATGTAGCCCACTGGCTTGCCAACTGACTTAACTACCTAGCTACCTACCTAACCTGCTGGCTAAAGAGCTGACTTAACTAGGTTACTTAACTAGCTAGCTAACTGGCTAGCCAGCTGATTAAATAGCTAGCTACCCAGCTAGGCAGCCGTCTACCCTGCTGACTTATCTTGCTGATTAACGTGCTAGGCAGCAGCCATCTGGGTGACTAAACTAGCTAGCTTAACTAGTTATACAGCTGGTTAGCCAGCTGCCTTAACTAGCTCTCTAGTTCTCTATCCATCTGGATATTCAGCTTTCTTAACTAGCTGATATAATTAGCTAGCCAGCTGGCTAGCCAACTGATTTAACTAGGTCACTAGGTAGCTAGCCAGCTGGCTATCCAGGTGACTTAACTAGTTGTTTTAACTAGCTGGCCTGCTTTC
>NW_007100436.1:0-341 GCF_000164805.1 Carlito syrichta | reverse complement strand
GGCTGTGGTGGCCGGGACCAGCCACTTCACTCCAGTCTGGGCGGCAGAGTGAGACTCCAACTCAAACAAACAAACAAAGAATAATACACTTTTTAAATAAATAAATTTCAGACTTTTGGGGTGCCCTGTCATATGTCCACTGTTTGAGCGAAGAAGGCCAGGCTGTAGGCCAAGGCCATGGTGCCCAGCCCAGAAGCAGGTATCTCGGAGAACCCAGGCATCCTGGAGCATATCTAGATATCTAGGAACGTACCAAGAAAGGCCAGGTGCGGTGGCTCATGCCTGTAATCCCAGCACTTTGGAAGGCAGAGGCAAGAGGATTGCCTGAGCCTAGGAGTTCA
>NW_007100435.1:0-347 GCF_000164805.1 Carlito syrichta | reverse complement strand
TATGTTTAGGATAGATATTTCTTGTTGATGAAGTGAACCTTTTATCATTATGTAGTGGCCCTCTGTATCTTTTTTAAATTTTTAATTGCTTAAATGGTATTTTGTCTGAAATTAGGGTCACAACTCCTCCTTTCTTCTGTGTTTCATTCGCCCGGAAATTTTTTTCCCCATCCTCTTACTTTGAGTCTGTGCACGTTCTTTCTAGTGAGATGGGTCTCTTGAAGGCAGTGTATTGTAGCCTGGTGATATTTTATCCATTTTGTCATTCTATGTCTTTTCAGTGGTTAGTTTAGTCCTTTCACATTCAGGCTCATTATTGAAATGTGAGAGTTCATCCCTATCATGGA
>NW_007100434.1:0-328 GCF_000164805.1 Carlito syrichta | reverse complement strand
GTCCTGGCCTCACAGGAAACAAAGCCCGGCCTGGGCGGCCGAGGCACAGCGCAGTGACCCTTGGCACCCCTGCAAACATGACACTGCGAGTGCTGCAGAGCATGTGGGCCGTGGTCTGCAGCCTGCGTGCGGCCTCGGGGCCCACCGCGCCCTGCCCGCCGAGGCCCTGGGGGCCTGGGGCAGGCGCCATCCAGATGCTGCACACGGGACCTGCCCTGCTCTCGGTGTGTAAATTCACAAAGAATTTTTTTTACATATAATTCATTATAAAATTAAATAGGAATTTATTTTGTGTATTTAAGTTACAATTTTTCTCATACAAATTTAC
>NW_007100433.1:0-354 GCF_000164805.1 Carlito syrichta | reverse complement strand
GCAGGTCGAGGCTGCAGTGGCCAGGAGCAGCCACTGCACTCCAGTCTGGGCATCAGAGTGAGACTCCAACTCAAAAAACAAACAAACAAACAGACAAACAAACAAAAAAGTTATATTTGGCTGGGCACAGTGGCTCACACCTATAATCCCAGCAATTTGGGAGGCCGAGGTGACAGGATTGCCTGAGCCCACAGGTTCGAGACCATCCTGGACACCTTGGTGAGACCTCATCTCTACAATAAATCAAAAAATTAGCCAGCCTTGGTGACATGTGCCTGTAGTTCCAGCTACTTGGAAGACTGAGATGGAAGGATCACCTGAGCCCAGCAGGTCGAGGCTGTGGTGGCCGTGAGC
>NW_007100432.1:0-389 GCF_000164805.1 Carlito syrichta | reverse complement strand
TGCCACCGCCGCCACTGTTGCTGCTGTTGCCGCTGCTGCCACCAAGGCAGGCATTCCACATCGCACCATCAGTGCCTGAGGGGCGGGCCAGCAGCTGAGATAAAGACCATCTGGAGCAAGGGATAACACCACCTGCTGGCAATTCAAGCCCACCACCAGCAAGCGCTGGGCCGAGGCTTGGGTCCCTTGGTCTCACACAGGGCCGGATACTGCGGCCCTCTGCTGCTGCTGTTCCACCACATGCATGGGAGTCTCGGGCCTCAGCTAGCTCCCTGGCTACATTGTCTCTTATCATCACAAAGCCGCTGGTCACTCAGGGAGGCTCTGGACACCCGCCCCTCAGAGACACCAGTCCCATTCCTGGTTGAAGTACCCTGTGGGGGGCCCAG
>NW_007100431.1:0-361 GCF_000164805.1 Carlito syrichta | reverse complement strand
GTTTACACTCCCACCAACAGTGTAGAAGCGTTCCCTTTTCTCTGCATCCTCTCCAGTATCTGTTGTTTTTTGAGTTATTGATGATGGCCATCCTGACTGGAATTAGGTGGTATATCCGTATGGTTTTAATTTGCATTTCTTTGATGATTATTGAGGCTGAGCATTTTTTCATGTATCTGTTGGCTGCTGGTGAAGTGTCTATTCATATCTTCTGCCTGCCTTTTTTTTTTTTTGAGTTAAGAGTCTCACTCTGTCACCCAGTCTGGAGGACAGTGGCATACTCCCAGCCACCACAGCCTTGACCTGCTGGGCTCAGGTGATCCTTCCGCCTCAGCCTTCCAAGTCGCTGGAACTACAGGCA
>NW_007100430.1:0-369 GCF_000164805.1 Carlito syrichta | reverse complement strand
ACTGCACTCCAGTCTGGGCAACAGAGTGAGACTCCAACTCAAAAAGAAAAAAAAAAAAAAGAAGTAGAACTAACCATCAGCAGAGTCTCCCTTCTAGGCACCGAGTGTTTGCTCACTCAAGTCCCTGCCACTCAGGAAGGAGCTCAAAGAGATGGAAATTTTCTCAGAGAAACAGAGCTTTCTGTGTTCTCTTTGACCTTCCAATGACCATGTAACCTTCAATGCTTCTGCTTTCAGAGGAAGGCAAGCTTCCTGAGGTTCCATCTCTACTCTCTTAGGGGAGGGCTAGCCAGGGTTCAAACACCCTTTTTTTTCTTCCAAGTCTCCTATAGTATCTGTCTCATCTTTTTTTTTTTTTTTTTTTTTTTT
>NW_007100429.1:0-356 GCF_000164805.1 Carlito syrichta | reverse complement strand
TGGGTCGGGGTCCGGGATTGCGGGTGGGGAGGAGCGGCCCGCCGGCCCGAGCCCGCCCGGGTGAGCCGGAAGGAGCCGCCTCGTCCTGGCCGCGGTGGGCCTGTTGCCGGCCGGGGCTGCTTTCTCTAGAACCCTCAGAACGTAGAAGACCGAGCCTGTCTCGCGGCCTCCGTGCGGGCGCGGTGTTTCCGAGCCTCTCCATTTTCTTTCTTTTGAAACAAAATTTGCTTATTTATTTTTGTAGTAACGGGAGAAGGGGGCTCTTGCTTTGTTGCCCAGGCCGATAGCGAACTCCGGGACCCCAAGTGATCCTCCCGCCTTGGCCTCCCGTCGCGCTGGCATCACGGGCGTGGGCC
>NW_007100428.1:0-388 GCF_000164805.1 Carlito syrichta | reverse complement strand
TATACATTCTGAACCACAGCTTCCCCCTCAATTAAACCTCAAAATTGCAAAAAGTACAGTTCACAGCCCACACTACAACCTCAAAGTGAACAAAGCCAGAAGGGCCTCATAAAGAAGAACAGGATATTGCAGAAGTGAAACAAAAGCAACCCCACCTTCCCTCAAAAACAGAATTAAAGAAGGGGAGGGGACCTACCTGGGCAGCAAGACCTCATCTCTACAATAAATCAAAAAATCAGCCGAGTGTGAAAGAGCATGCCTGTAATTCTGGCTACTCAGAAGGCTGAGGCAGAAGGATAGCCAGAGCCCAGCAGGCGAGGTTGCGGTAGTTGGGAGTGGCCACTGCACTCCAGTCTGGGTGACCGAGTGAGACTCTAACTCAAAAAAA
>NW_007100427.1:0-336 GCF_000164805.1 Carlito syrichta | reverse complement strand
CTGCCTGGGCAACTTGGCAAGACCTCATTTCTACAATAAATCAAAAATTAGCCGGGCGTGGTAGCGCGCATCTGTAATTCTGGCTCCTTGGAAGGCTGAGGTGGAAGGACCACCGGAGCCCAGCAGGCCAAGGCTGCAGTGGCTGGGAGCGTGCCACTGTACTCCAGTCTGGGTGACAGAATGAGACTCCAACTCAAAAAAAATTTAAAAATAAAAATAAATAAATAATAAAAATTCTAATGAAAGGGTTTGAATAGAGAGAGATAGAAAAAAAATATCAGCTGGGCTCAGTGGCTCAGCCTATAATCCCACGCCTTTGGGAGGCTGAGGTGAGTG
>NW_007100426.1:0-364 GCF_000164805.1 Carlito syrichta | reverse complement strand
GTTGTGGCAAATGGCAGGCTATCCCTTTTTTTAAACAAAGGATGACTCATATTTCACTATGCATCTATAGCATAGTTTGCTTATTTATTCATCTGTTGACAGATAATTCAATTGTTTCCATTTTTCATCTATTGTGAATAATGCCATAATGAACATAAGAGTGCAGAAATCTTTAAAGCTGTTGATTTCGTTTCGTTTAGATATACACTCGGAATAGATTATTGAGTTATATGGTAGCTCTTTTAAAACTTTCTTTAAGAATATACTATTCTTGAAGAAATGCTCAACCTCACTAATCATCAGGGAGATGCAAATCAAAACCACACTGAGATACCACCTAACTCCAGTCAGAATGGCAATTATC
>NW_007100425.1:0-335 GCF_000164805.1 Carlito syrichta | reverse complement strand
CCACTGCACTCCAGTCTGGGCGACAGAGTGAGACTCCAACTCAAAAAAAAAAAAAAGAAAATTGCCTAGCAAGGGCCAGGCACAGTGGCTCACACCTGTAATCCCAGCACTTTGAGAGGCCAAGGCAGGAGGATTGCTTGAGTTTAGGAGTTCAAGACCAGCCTAGGTAACATTGTGAGTCCTAGTCTCTACAAAAAATTAGCCAGGCATGGTGGCACATGCCTATAATACCAGCTACTATGGTGGCTGAGGTGGAAGAATTGCCTGAGCCCAGGAGGTCAAGGCTGCTGGAACTACAGGCACGCGCTATCACGCCCAGCTAATTTTTTTTTTTT
>NW_007100424.1:0-364 GCF_000164805.1 Carlito syrichta | reverse complement strand
TTCAGCGTTCCTTGACCATCTTCTTCATGACAAATGGCTCCTCCCTTTCCTGTGTCCACTAGACGACTGGCCGGACCAACTTGCATTCTTCTACCTCCAGGGCACCTTCCAAGACTTCCACCCCAGCGAAATTTTTTCTTTCGGCGCCTTCTTATGGAGCCTCATGTGGCTGGTCCTTTCACCCACCTCACCCA
Organism: Carlito syrichta; assembly: GCF_000164805.1. Classification (NCBI taxonomy): domain Eukaryota; kingdom Metazoa; phylum Chordata; class Mammalia; order Primates; family Tarsiidae; genus Carlito; species Carlito syrichta. Next base: position 170 of record NW_007100424.1, on the reverse strand, counting down.
ACAACGCCCTATGCCAGCAGGAAGCAGCCAGACCGATCAACTCCGCCCCTTTATCCCTTAACCAAAGAGGTGGAAATGAAAGGCCCCAGCCAGCCACAAGGAACCCGCCCCCTCCAAAGGCTAAGCCTAGGCGTGGCCCCCACCTAAAATGGTGCTCCCGCCTAAGAAGG
>NW_007100423.1:0-353 GCF_000164805.1 Carlito syrichta | reverse complement strand
GTGCAAACTAGTGCAATCTCTGTGGAAAACAGTGTGGCGATTCCTAAAAGCTCTAAATATTGACCTCCCATATGACCCTGCAATCCTCCTACTGGGAATATACCGTGAAGAACTCAAATCACTCTACCAAAAAGATACCTGCACACGAGTATTTATCACAGCATTGTTCACAATAGCAAGAACCTGGAATCAACCATGATGTCCATCAAGAGAGGACTGGATTTAAAAAATGTGGAGCATATACTTGATGGAATACTACGCAGCCATAACAAAGAACAAAATCATGAACTTCACAGCAACCTGGATGGAACTAGAGTCTATAATACTGAGTGATCTCTCACAGAAACAACGAT
>NW_007100422.1:0-366 GCF_000164805.1 Carlito syrichta | reverse complement strand
GGGCAAGTTGGCGAGACCTCATCTTTACAATAAATCAAAAAATTAGCCGGGTGTGGTAGCATGTGCCTGTAGTTCCACCAGCTTGGAAGGCTGAGGCGGAAGGATCGCTGGAGCCCAGCAGGTCACGGCTGCGGTGGCTGGGAGCGTGTCACTGCACTCCACTCTGGGTGACAGACACACACAAAAAAATCACTGATCTTCACATTTGTTGCTGCTGTTGTTAACTTTCTAAAGTTCATGAGAAGGTTCTGTTTAAGAGGTGCATAAGTCAGCCAGGCTCGGTGGCTCAGCCTGTAATCCTGTGCTTTTGGGAGGCTGAGGTGAGTGGATTGCCTGATCCCACAGGTTCGAGACCCGCCTGGGCAA
>NW_007100421.1:0-338 GCF_000164805.1 Carlito syrichta | reverse complement strand
CCCGCGGGCTCAAGCAATCCACTCACTTCAGCCTCCCAAAGCGCGGGATTACAGGCTGAGCCACCGAGTTCGGCTGTTTTGTTTTGTTTTTATTGGGCAAGTTTCTTGGTTTGCTGGGCTCCAGACTCCCCATTTCTTACCAGGGTCACCAAAATAAAAGATGCCCAAACCCTGCCACAAAGTTAAATCAGAATGTGTGTCTTTTTTGTTGTTAATTTTACACATAATTATGATGCACCTCTTTTATTTATTTTTATTTTTATTTTTTTATTATTATTATTTTTTTTGAGTTGGAGTCTCACTCTGTTGCCCAGACTGGAGTGCAGTGGCCGCTCCCG
>NW_007100420.1:0-333 GCF_000164805.1 Carlito syrichta | reverse complement strand
TACCACGCCCGGCTAATTTTTTTATTTATTGTAGAGATGAGGTCTCGCCAAGTTGCCCAGTGGGTCTCAAACCTGCGGGCTTAGGCAATCCACTCACCTCAGCCTCCCAAGGTGCGGGATTACAGGTTGAGTCACTGAGCCCAGCTCACACTCTTTTTTTTTTAAGTTGGAATCTCACTCTGACGCCCAGGCTGGAGGGCAGTGGCACACTTATGGCCACCACAGCCTCGACCTGCTGGGCTCAGGTGATCCTTCTGCCTCAGTCTTCCAAGAAGCTGGAACCACAGGCATGTGCCACCACACCTGGCTAATTTTTTGATTTATTGTAGAGAT
>NW_007100419.1:0-375 GCF_000164805.1 Carlito syrichta | reverse complement strand
TGGCAAGAAGCCCCGCGTCCTGTGGGGCGAGGGGTCGTGAGGGCCGCGCAGAGGCCGTCCCGGCGGGGGCGGGCCGGAGGCGTCCCGGATGACTGGGAGGGGCTGCGAGGGTGGGTCCTGGGGAGGCGGGCGTCTTGGGTACGCGGGAAGTCGAGGGTGGCCCCTGAGGCGGTGGGGGGCCAGGGGACGTTCTGGATTCCTGGTGGGGTGCGAGGGTGGGACCTGGGAGGTGGGGTCCAGGGGACGTCCTGGATAGCAGGGGCCTTGCTAGGGCGGGACCTGGGGTGGTGGGGCAAGTCCGGGGGTCGCGAGGCTGGAACCTGGGGGGCGTGCTGGATAACCGGGGGCCCTGCGAGGATGGGACCTGGGGAGGTA
>NW_007100418.1:0-448 GCF_000164805.1 Carlito syrichta | reverse complement strand
TTGTAGAGATGAGGTCTTGCCAAGTTGCCCAGGCGGGTCTCGAACCCGCAGGCTCAGGCAATCCACTCACCTCAGCCTCCCAAAGCGCGGGATTACAGATTGAGCCACGAGCCCGGCTGACAATTTTTTATATATTAAAAATGTAAATCTGTACATATAAAACAAAATATCACTCTATGTAAAATAAAATTACAGTATAAAATATTTTTTCTTTTTTTGTTTTTGAGTCAAGATCTCACTCTGTTGCCCAAGCTGGAGTGCAGTGGCACGCTCACAGCCACTGTAGCCTCAACCTGCTGGGCTCAGCCTTCCACCTCAGCCTTCCAAGTAGCTGAAACTACAGGCATGCACTACCATGCCTGGCTAATTTTTTTATTTATTATAGAGATGATAGCCGGGCTTGGTGGCTCAGCCTGTAATCCCACGCCTTTGGGAGGCTGAGGTGAGT
>NW_007100417.1:0-354 GCF_000164805.1 Carlito syrichta | reverse complement strand
TTGCAGGGAAACTCTGGGAAGCTGTTGTTCCTGCTTCTTCGACCTTCACTCTCCATATCGCCACTGGAAACCTGGAAGTTGGAATATGTAAAGAGTTTTATATGGGAGAAATAATTCTTACCAAATAGTAATACTTAGTGAAGGAAGGATTTGTTTTGTTAGAAGTATACTCTTCCATTAAGAGCACCCTTGGCCCTATTTCCCCTTGTTAAGAAGGGCTGTAATTCTGGTTAGGGATTGAGATTAAGATAAATTGAGCCCGGCGGGGGGACTTTTGTTTTACAAACGTTGAATCCCATTCTCCCTGACAAGGAATAATTGACGTACATTGTAAATATGAGGTGTGACATTATG
>NW_007100416.1:0-375 GCF_000164805.1 Carlito syrichta | reverse complement strand
GCTGAGGTGAGTGGATTGCCTAAGCCCGCAGGTTCGAGACCCGCCTGGGCAACTTGGCGACACCTCATCTCTATAATAAATAAAAAATTAGCCGGGTGTGGTAGCGTGCGCCTGTAGTTCCAGCTACTTGGAAGGCTGAGACAGAAGGATCGCTGGAGCTCAGCAGGTCGAAGGCTGCAGTGGCCAGGAGCGGCCACTGCATTCCAGTCTGGGAGACGGAGTGAGACTCCAACTAAAAAATAAATAAATAAATAAATCAAAAAATTAGCTGGGCGTGGTAGTGCGCGTCTGTAGTTCCAGCTACTAGGAAGGCTAAGGCGGAAGGATCGCTGGAGCCCAGCAGGTCGAGGCTGCGATGGCCAGGAGCGGCCACTG
>NW_007100415.1:0-371 GCF_000164805.1 Carlito syrichta | reverse complement strand
AGAGATGAGGTCTCACCAAGTTGCCCAGGCGGGTCTCGAACCCGCGGGCTAAGGCAATCCTCTCACCTCAGCCTCCCAAGGCGCAGGATGACAGGCTGAGCCACCGAGCCTGGCTGGCCAGTTTTTTATCATGAAATTCTGTGGACACAAAATCACCCCTCCGAGTGCTTAGATTTCTGACTGCTGTGCTTACCCTGCTGTGGACGGTCACAGCTTGTGCCCACCAGCCACGGACACCACTCTGCCCGCCACTGGGGGCGAGGCCCTGTCTCCAGGTCTCTGAGGCTGTGGGGGACGAAGGAGCCGTGCCCTGGGCGCCCCCAAGGCAGCCCCGCTCTCCCGAGCAGCGGCGCCGTGGAATCCCAGACATG
>NW_007100414.1:0-349 GCF_000164805.1 Carlito syrichta | reverse complement strand
GAAGGATCGCTGGAGCCCAGCAGGTTGAGGCTGTGGTGGCTGGGAGCATGCCACTGCCCTCCAGCCTGGGTGACTCCAACTCAAAAAAATGCATATGTTAAGTCTTATTGAAGCCATTTAAAGAATAGCTTATAAAATAAAAAGACAGAAATTAAAATATCAGATGGAAAATATTCACTTAATGCCAAAAATCATAAAGAAAGAATAAAAGAATACAAAAGTCATGCGGTCAAAACTGAAACAGCAGATGTAAATTCAACTATATTAGTACTAAGCCGGGCTTGGTGGCTCAGCCTGCAATCCCGTGCCTTTGGGAGGCTGAGGTGAGTGGATTGCCTGAGCCCGCGGG
>NW_007100413.1:0-366 GCF_000164805.1 Carlito syrichta | reverse complement strand
GGGGCCGGAGCGGCCGCTGCGCTCCAGTCCGGGCGACGGAGCGAGACTCCCACTCAAAAACAAACAAACAAACAAAAAAATATATATATATGATCAGAAAGTAAGAGTTGGTCTCTGCATTTTCAGAATCTTTAACCTTAGTGCATAGGAAGAAAAGCATTTTCTCTTGTGACCTAGAACATACGTAGGCGTTGAAACAAAAGTTTTCTGAAAACCTCTAGTGTCCTGACATCTTCTGTTACTTTAAAGAATTACAAAGAATATGAAACAGGAGCCGGGCTCGGTGGCTCAGCCTGTAATCCCGCGCTTTGGGAGGCTGAGGCGAGTGGATTGCCTGAGCCCGCGGGTTGGAGACCCGCCTGGGCA
>NW_007100412.1:0-359 GCF_000164805.1 Carlito syrichta | reverse complement strand
CAAGGCAGCTAACTATTTAAGTCACCTTGTTAGCTATGTAGCTATCTAGTTAGCTAGCTATTTAAGCCAGCTGACTAACTAGATAGCTAGCAGTTAGCTAACTAATTAAGTCATTTGGTTAGCTAGGTAGTTGTAAGTTAAGTCAGTTGGCTAGCCAGCTGGCTATCTGTTTAATTCAGTTAGTTAAGAGAGCTGGCTAGCAAACTGTCTAGGTGGGTAGCTAACTAGTTAAGTCAGCTAGATAGCTACCTGGTTAGCTAGTGAAGTCAGCGAGGTAAGTCAGCTGGCTAGTCTACTGGCTAACTGGTTTAGTCAGCTAGTTTAGTCTGCTGTCTAGCCAGCTGGCAAGGTAGGTAGAT
>NW_007100411.1:0-335 GCF_000164805.1 Carlito syrichta | reverse complement strand
CAAGACCCCTACCTATCACCATACACAAAAATCAGCTCTAAATGAATCAAAGACCTAAACATAAAATCTCAAACTATAAGAACCTTAGAAAATGCAGGAGACACCCTTATAAAAATTGGAACTGGCAACCAATTCCTGGTCAAAATCTCAAGTGCTCATGCCATAAAAGATAAGATAGAGAAGCGGGACCTCATCAAACTACAAGCTCCTCAAAGCCAAAGAAACCATTGAGAGAGTGGAGAGACAGCCCACAAAGTGGAAAAAAATATTGGCCAACTGTATATCTGACAAAAGCCTAACATCTAGGATCTACAAGGAACTCAAATGCGCTGAAA
>NW_007100410.1:0-343 GCF_000164805.1 Carlito syrichta | reverse complement strand
CAGGCAATCCACTCACCTCAGCCTCCCAAAGGCATAGGATTACAGGCTGAGCCACCGAGCCCGGCTTGTTTTACACTTTTAAGTGGATATAACTAACATAGAATTCCACTTGCATATGTAAACTGGTGTTAGTTAATGTCTATGTACAGAGAGGTGTTACCTGACAAGTTTCTGGTAAACACACCATAAACTTGAGATGCATACAGTGTGTTAAGCAGGAAGTTATTGTGCTACTAAGGACTCCTGTTGAAGAAATAGGGGCTGGGCTCAGTGGCTCAGCCTGTAATCCTGCGCCTTTGGAAGGCTGAGGTGAGTGGATTGCCTGAGTCCGTGGGTTCGAGAC
>NW_007100409.1:0-386 GCF_000164805.1 Carlito syrichta | reverse complement strand
GACTGGAGTGCAGTGGCCGCTCCCGGCCACTGCAACCTCCACCTGCTGGGCTCCGGTGATCCTTCCGCCTCAGCCTTCCAAGTAGCTGAAACTACAGGCATGCACTACCACGCCCAGCTAATATTTTTTTATTTATTGTGGAGATGAGGTCTCGCCAAGTTGCCCAGGTGGGTCTCGAACTCGCTGGCTCAGGCAATCCACTCACCTCAGCCTCCCAAAGGCACGGGATTACAGGCTGAGCCACTGAGCCCAGCCCTTTTTTTTTTGAATTGGAGTCTCACCCTGTCACCCAGACTGGAGGACAGTGGCATGCTCCTGGCCGTCTCAGCCTTCCAAGTAGCTGGAACTATAGGCATACACCACCATGCCCAGCTAATTTTTAAATT
>NW_007100408.1:0-560 GCF_000164805.1 Carlito syrichta | reverse complement strand
ATTAAGCCGGGCTCGGTGGTTCAGCCTGTAATCCCGTGCCTTTGGGAGGCTGAGGTGAGTGGATTGCCTGAGCCTGCGGGTTCGAGACCCGCCTGGGCAGCGAGACCTCCTCTCTACAATAAATTTAAAAAAAATCAGCCGGGCGTGGTAGCGCATGCCTGTAATTCCGGTTACTCGGAAGGCTGAGGCGGAAGGATCGCTGGAGCCCAGCAGGCGAGGCTGTGGTGGCCAGAAGCGGCCACTGCACTCCAGTCTGGGCGACTGAGTGAGACTCCAACTCAAAAAAAAATTATTATTATTATTATTATTATTATTATTATTATTGTAGAGACAAGGTCTCACTATGTTGCCTAGGCTGGTCTTGAATTTCTGGGCTCAAGAATCTTCCTGCCTCAGCCTCCCAAAGTGCTGGGATTACAGGTGTGAGCCACCACACCTGGTCAATTCCTCAGATTAATGACTTATTTCTCATTAGAAACCATAAAGTGCAGAAGTGGGATGATATATTCAAAGAGTTAAAAGAAAAAATCAACAAAGAATGCTATATTTGACAAAACTAT
>NW_007100407.1:0-376 GCF_000164805.1 Carlito syrichta | reverse complement strand
CCCCCTGCCCTGCGTCCTCCCCTGGCGCCTGCTTGTCCCACGGGCGGCCGGGGGCGGCTCCTGCCTCTGTTCTGAGGCCTTTGCTTGCCCAGCCGGTGGGACTCAGGCGCGTGGGGAGGGGCGACCCTTCCCCTCTCTGGGCCTCAGTTTCCCCGAGGTCCCCGGGCTGTGCTCTGCCTTCCGCCTGGAGTCTCCCTGCCGGGGCAAGGCCAGGCGGGCGAGGGGCTGGCTGTGCTCCTGCGGAGAGTCGCAGAGGACCGCGTGGCCCGGGATGAGCTTCGGAGCGGGACCCACGACAGGCACCCGCCCCCCCCAACGTCCCTCCCAGGGAAAACCAGAGTCCCAGCCAGCCCGTCCTCACGAGCTGCAGGGGGGG
>NW_007100406.1:0-515 GCF_000164805.1 Carlito syrichta | reverse complement strand
TGCCACCATGCCTGGCTAATTTTTTGATTTATTGTAGAGACGAGGTCTCACCAAGTTGCTTAGGCTGGTCTCGAACCCCTGGACTCAGGCAATCCTCTTGCCTCCACTTCCCAAAGTGATGGGATTATAGGTGTGAGCCACCATGCTCAGCCTGTTTGTTTTCTCAACAGCTTTGTTGATATAAAATTGACATATAAAAGTTATGTATCTATAAAATTGATGATTTGGTATATGTATACATTGTGAAATGACAAACACAGGCATGGTAGCTCATACCTATAATCCCATCACCTTGGGAGACTGAGGAGGGAGGATCGCTTGAGAGAGGCAGGTGGAGTTCCAGACCAGACTAAGCAACATAAAAAAAGTAGCCGGGCTCGGTGGCTCAGCCTGTAATCCTGAGCCTTTGGGAGGCTGAGGTGAGTGGATTGCCTGAGCCCGCGGGTTCGAGACCCGCCCGGGCAACTTGGTTGAGACCTCATCTCTATAATAAAACAAAAAATTAGCTGGGCCTG
>NW_007100405.1:0-331 GCF_000164805.1 Carlito syrichta | reverse complement strand
CTCCGAGGTGGCCGAGCCTCCGCCCCCTCCTCCGAGGCACTGAGCCTCTGCCTACTCCTCTGCCTACTCCTCCGAGGCTGTCAAGCCTCCACCTCTTCCTCCGAGGCTGCCAACACTCTGCCTTCCGCCTCCTCCTCCGAGGCAGCCGAGCCTCCACCTCCTCCTCCAAGGTGGTAGAGCGTAGGCCTCCTCCTCCAAGGTGGCTGAGCCTCCACCTCCTCCGAGGCAGCCGAACAGCCACTTCCTCTGAGGCAGCTGCCACACAGAGGCGGCCATTACACATCACACCACCTGTGCCAGTGGCCCAGCCACCACCACTGCCACCATTGCT
>NW_007100404.1:0-344 GCF_000164805.1 Carlito syrichta | reverse complement strand
GAGGTCTCACCAAGTTGCCCAGGCGGGTCTCGAACCCACGGGCTCAGGCAATCTACTCACTTCAGCCTCCCAAGGCCCAGGATTACAGGCTGAGCCACCGAGCCCAGCTTATGTTTAAATTTTTGAGGAAGTGCCCAACTGTTTTCCACAGCAGCTGCATCATTTTACATTCCCATCAACAATGCACAAGGGTTCCGATTTCTCCACATCCTTATCAGCACTTGTTATTTTCCATTTTGCTTAGTTTTTTTTGAGTTGGAGTCTCACTCTGTCACCCAGGCTGGAGTGCAGTGGCATGCTCACAGCCACCGCAGCCTTGACCTGCTGGACTCAGGTGATCCTTC
>NW_007100403.1:0-331 GCF_000164805.1 Carlito syrichta | reverse complement strand
TTCAGCTGGCAAACCAGTGGTGTATGTCAGTAGCTAGCTAGTTAATTCAGCTGACTAGTCTCCTTGCTAGCTAGAGATGTCAGCTAGTTAAGTCAGCTGGTTAGCCAACTGGGTAGCTAGATAGTTACATAGTTAATTCACCTGGCTAGTCAGCTGTCTAGCTGGTTAAATCAGCTATTTTTGTCAGCTGGCTAGCCACCTTCCTAGGTAGGCAGCTAGCTAATTAATTCAGCTGGCTAGTCTGCTGACTAGCTAGTTAAGTCAGCGAGTTAAGTGAGCTGGCTAGCCAACTTGCTAGCTAGCTGACTAGCTAGTAAAGCAAGCTGGGTAG
>NW_007100402.1:0-342 GCF_000164805.1 Carlito syrichta | reverse complement strand
GGGCGACAGAGTGAGACTCCAACTCAAAAATGGAGGAGGAGGAGGAGGAGGAGGAGGAGGAGGAGAAGGAGAAGGAGAAGGAGAGGTGAATGTTGGAATGATTCATGGGTTGTAGAATGGATATTGTGTTAGCAGGCATGAAAACATTCATGACCTTGTACATCTCCATCACTGCTCTTGGGTGACAAGGTACATTGTCAGCAGACAGTAGTATTTTGAAAGGAATCTTTTTTTCCCCTAAGCATTAAGTCTCAACAATGAGCCAGGCTCGGTGGCTCAGCCTGTAATCCCGTGCCTTGGGAGGCTGAGGTGAGTGGATTGCCTGAGCCCGCGGGTTCCAGA
>NW_007100401.1:0-2669 GCF_000164805.1 Carlito syrichta | reverse complement strand
TGACTTATATAGCTAGCTACCTAGCTAGCCAGTTGACTTAACTACCTGAAATAACTAGCTGGCCTGATGGCTAGCAATCTCACTTAACTAGCTTTTTAACTAGATAACCAGCTGGGTATCCAACTGATTTAACGAGCTGACTTAACTAGCTAACCAGCTGGTTAGCCAGCTGATTTAACTAGCTGACTTAACCAACTAATCAGCATGCTCGACAGCTGACTTAACTAGCTTGATACCTTTCTAGCCATCTGGATATCCAACTGACTTCCATAGCTGACTTAACAAGCTAGCAAGCTGGCTAACCAACTCACTTAACTAGCTAGCTACCTACCTAGCCAGCTGGCTAGTCAGCTGAATAAACTAGCTGACTTGAACAGGAATCCTGCTGCCTAACAAGCTGACTTATCTAGCTAGCTACCTACGTAGCCAGCTAGGTAGAGAGCTGACTAAATTAGCTGACTTAACCAGCTAGCCCATTGGCTACTCAGCTGACTTAACTCGCTGACATTGCTTCCTAGCCAGGCAGCTTTCCAGCTGAGTTAACTAGCTAGCTACCTACCTTGATGTTTGCTAACAAGGTGACTTAACTAGATGAACAAACCAGCTAGCCCACTGGTTAGCCAAATGATATAACTAGCTCACTACCTAGGTAGCCAGCTGGTTAGTCAGTTGATTTAACTAGCTGACTTAACTAGCTAGCTACCTAGTTAGCCACCTGATTCATATATTTAGCTAACTAGCTAGTAACCTAGCAAACTAGTCAGCTCACTAGCTCAAAAGCTAATGAGTTAAGTCAGATAATTAAGTCTGCTAGCTAGTACTTTAGATAATGAGTAAGCTAGCTAGTTAGCTAGCTGGTTAAGTCAGCTAGCTAGGCAGTTAACTATTTAAGTCGCCTTGTTAGTTAGGAAGCTATCTAGTTAGCTAAATATTTAAGTCAGTTTCTAGCTAACAAGTAGCTAGTAACTGACTTAACTGGCTGTCCTAACTAGCTAGTTAGCTTACTTAACTAGCTAAATTATATAGTTAGCTAACTAGTTAGCTAGCTGAATGACTCTCTGACTTAAATAGTTAGCTAACTAATTAGGTTGCAGACTTAAGTAGTTGACTTAGCTAGCTGACTTAACTAGCTAGCTATCGAGTTAGCTAGCTGAAATAGCTAGCTGATTTTACTGGTTTACTAATGAGATAGCTAGCTGACTTAACGAGATTGTTAATGAGTTAGCTAACTGTTTTAAATAGTTGGGTAAGGAATTAACTAGGTGACTTACCTTGTTGGTTAACGAGTTAGCTAGTTGACATAACTTGTCTGACGAGTCGACAGAAAAGTTAGCTGGTTTAACACGTGGGCTGACTACTCGGCTGACTTGTTAGCTGGCTTAACAAGTTGGCCGACTAGTCGGCACACTAGTTAGCTGGGTTAACTAGTTGACTGATGAGTTGGCCAACTAGTTACCTCGGTTAACTTGTTGGCTGGCTAGTTTGCTGAACTAACTAGTCGGCCTACTAGTCAGCCGACTAGTTAACTTACCTAACTTGTCGGGTGACAATTTGGCTTACTAGTTTGCCGATTGGATAGCTGACTTATCTAGTTAGCTCACCTAACTTGCCGGCCAACTAGTTGACCAACTAATCGGCCCATTGGATAGCTACCTTAACTAGTTGGCTGGCTAGTAGTCCGACCTGTTAGCTAACTTAACTAGTCGATCAGCTAGTGAACTGACATGTGAGCTGACTTAACTAGTCAGATGGCGAGTTAGCCGACTTGTCAGCTGACTTAAATGTCGGCCGGTGAGTGAGCCGAATGGTCAGAAGACTTAGCTAGTCGGCGGGCAAGTGAGCCGACCGGTGAGCTGTCTTAACTAGTCGGCTGGCAAGTGAGCTGACTGGTGAGCTGACTTAAATAGTTGACTAGCAGGCGAGCCAACTAATTGGCTGACCTGTTGGCAGGTGAGAGAGCTGACTAGTTTGCTGACCAGTTGGCAGACAAGCGAGCTGATTAGTTAACTGACCTGATGGAAAGCAAGTGAGCCCACTAGTTAGCTGACCAGCCAGCTGAGTTGCTAGCCGACTAGTTAGCTAAGTAACTAGCTGATGTGATAGATGACTTAACTAGCTAGCTGACTAGCTAGCTGGCTACTAGCTGACATAACTAGCTAGCAAACTAGCTCTCTAGCTGTCTAGCTAGCTGATAACTAGCTAGTTAACTGGCTAGTTTGCTGGCTAGCTGACTTAACTATCTAGCTGACTAGTTAGCTGACTAGCTAGCCGACTTAACTAGCTAAGTAACCAGCAAGTTGACTAACTAGCTGACTTAGCTTGCTAACTGAGTATTGAATGGCCACCAAATGAGCTGATTGGTCAGCTGACTTAAGTAGTCGGCCGGCGAGTGAGCAGACTGGTAAGAAGACTTTGCAAGTCGGCTGGCAAATGAGCTGACTGGCGAACTGCCTTAACTAGTCCGGCAAATGAGCTGACCAGTGAACTGCCTTAACTAGTCGCTAAATGAGCTGACCATTGAGCTGACTTAACTAGTCAGCTAGCAAGGGAACCAACTAGTTAACTGACCTGTTGGCAGTGAGAGAGCTGACTTGCTAACTGACTGAACTAGCTTGCTACCTCGCTAACCAGCTGACCTAACTAGCTGACTTAACTAGCTAGCCAGCTGG
>NW_007100400.1:0-333 GCF_000164805.1 Carlito syrichta | reverse complement strand
GAGCCCAGCAGGTCGAGGCTGAGGTGGCCGGGAGTGGTCACTGCACTCCAGTCTGGGTGATAGAGTGAGACTCCAACTCAAAAAAAAAAAATTTTGCTTCTTTTAACAGAAAAAAATATATATATGTATCATGTGTACATGCATCCCCAAAATGTGTACAACTATGATACATCAATAAAAAATTTTAAAACCAAGGAAATTAATGAAAGAAAATATGTAGATGTAAAATAAAATTCCATTTCATAACCATTCCATGAACAGTTTTTTTTTTTGTTTTTTTTGGTTTTTTTTTGAGTTGGAGTCTCACTCTGTTGCCCAGACTGGAGTGCAGTG
>NW_007100399.1:0-349 GCF_000164805.1 Carlito syrichta | reverse complement strand
TTCTGCACTAGACTGGAGTCCAGTCTCTTTCTTTCTCTCTTCTTCCCCCCAATCGCTGACGCCGTCTCCACCTTTGGGTACCCTGAACCCGGCTGGAGCTGCTCTCCGGCAGTGCATGTGCACAGAACCCCTCAGAACCAGGGAGCCCCATATGGAGTGTAGGCTGGACTTTTTACTTGTCATGTAGTCATAGTCTTGCCATGGACTGGAAGTAATAAATACCTAAGAATCAAGTATAAAACATTCAGAAGTTGTTATAGGAATGGTAATTATTTCTTTTAAAAGTTATGTGAGTCAGGCTTGGTGGCTCAGCCTGTAATCCTGCGCCTTTGGGAGGCTGAGGTGAGTG
>NW_007100398.1:0-414 GCF_000164805.1 Carlito syrichta | reverse complement strand
GTCTGGTGATGGGGGAACTTGGCTTTTGGATGGCTCCTGTGCAAGTGCCCGTCTCTGGGGCATGGTCCCTTTCTTCTGCATTTGTCACTGAGTCTCCGCAGATGGAGGGAGGTGGTGACTTAGGGCTGGTGTGGCCCATGTCTGTGGCCTGCTGTCCCTGCTGCTGGCTGTGGCTGCACAGCCTCCTGTGTGTTCTTTCTGCTGATGAGACTTGTGGGCTCTGGGTCATGGGGCTGAGTCTGTGGGCAGGAGATGGGGCAAGTTTGCATCCAGCTGAGCCGTGGCCACCACACTCAGGGATGGGTCCCTCCCAACTGTGGCTTCTCCCGGGGCCTTGGCACCTTCTTCCTTGCCATGGCTGCAGCAGGGGCTCAGCATGGTGTGTGGGTGGCCACCCTGCTCTGTCCCATGCTG
>NW_007100397.1:0-363 GCF_000164805.1 Carlito syrichta | reverse complement strand
TCTCGAACCCGCGGGCTCAGGCAAATCACTTGCCTCGGCCTCCCAAAGTGCTGGGATTACAGGCTGAGCCACTGAGCCCGGTCCCGTCTAGTCCTTAAAGCTCAGAAAGGCCGGGCTCGGTGGCTCAGCCTATAATCCCATGCCTTACGAGGCTGAGGTGAGTGGACTGCCTGAGCCCATGGGTTCGAGACCCACCTGGGCCACTTGGTGAGACCTCATCTCTACAATAAATCAACAAATTAGCTGGGCGTGGTAGTGCGTGCCTGTAGTTCCAGCTACATGGAAGGCCGAGGCGGAAGGATCGCTGGAGCCCAGCAGGTTGAGGCTGCGGTGGCCGGGAGCAGCCATTGCACTCCAGTCTGG
>NW_007100396.1:0-447 GCF_000164805.1 Carlito syrichta | reverse complement strand
AATCATGTGGTTTTTGTTTTGACATCTGTTGATGTATTTAATCACATTTATGGTTTTATGCATGTTAAAACAGCCTTGCATCCCAGGGATGAAGCCTACTTGGTCATGATGGTTGATTTTTGAAATGCGTTGTTGAATCCGGTTCGCTAGGATCTTGTTGAGAATTTTAGCATGTAAGTTCATGAAAGATATTGGCCTGTAGTTCTCTTTCTTTGTTGGATCATTACCTGGCTTGGGTATCAATATGACGTTAGCTTCAGGACAAAAAATCAGTAACAAGATCCGAAACCTCAATGTGACTCTTAATCAAATGGACTTAATTGATACCTATAGAACCCTCCATTCAAAGATCACAGAATACACCTTCTACTCATCACCGCATGGAAAGTACTCTAAGATAGACCACATACTTGGCCATAAATCAAGCATAAGCAAATTTAAAAGGAC
>NW_007100395.1:0-366 GCF_000164805.1 Carlito syrichta | reverse complement strand
TTGTTAGCATGCTGACTGATCTAGCTAGCTACCTAACTAACCAGCTGGCTAGACAGCTGACTAACCTAGCTGACTTAACTAGCTAGACAGTTGGGTAGCCAACTGACTTAATTCACTGACATCACTAGCTAGCCAGGCAGCTATCAAGCAGACATAACTAGCTAGGTACCTATCTTGTCAGTTGGCTTGCCAACTCTCTTAAGTAGCTGAATTAAATGGCTAGCCAGCTTACTTAACTAGCTTACTTAACTAGCTAGCTACCTTGGTAGCTAGCTGACTTATATAGTTATCTAACTAGCTATTTTCCTAGCTAGCCAGCTGATTTAAATAGTTAGCTGCCTAGCTAGCTAGCTGACTTAAACAGCT
>NW_007100394.1:0-372 GCF_000164805.1 Carlito syrichta | reverse complement strand
TTGGGTGCACATCTAGGCAGCTGGCTAGTCAGCTGTCTTAACTAGCTGACTTAACTAGCTGGCCAGCTGACTTATCTAGCAGAATAAACTAGCTAGCTACCAAGATAGCGAGCTGACTTTACTACTATCAAGCTAGCTGGCTGACTTAACTACCTGACTTATATAGCTAGCTAGCTGATATAACAAGATGACATAACTAGCTATATTGCTATTAAGCTAACTTAACTAGTTGAATTAACTAGCTACTCATCCCTCTAGCCATCTGAGTTAACTAGCTAGCGAGCTGGATAGCCAACTGACTTAAATAGGTATCATAACTAGCTAGCCAGATGGCTAACCAGCTGATGCAACAACATAAATACCATGATAGGC
>NW_007100393.1:0-341 GCF_000164805.1 Carlito syrichta | reverse complement strand
TCCAGTCTGGGTGACAGAGTGAGACTCCAACTCAAAAAAAAAATAATAATAATCCAGAATAGAACTCCATCCCCTTTGATATTACACTATCTTGACAGCAAATTGCTTTAACCATAAAGTACTGTGCTAGAAATAAGTCCAGAATAAGTTTTATAAATCTGTAGAAGGAATTTAAATAAGTTTGTTTGTTTTGAGTTAGAGTCTCACTGTCACCCAGACTGGAGTGCAGTGGCGGCTCCCAGCCACCGCAGCCTCGACCCGCGGGCTCTGTGATCCTTCCACCTCAGCCTTCCAAATAGCTGGAACTACAGGCGTGCGCTACCACACCCGGCTAATTTTTT
>NW_007100392.1:0-450 GCF_000164805.1 Carlito syrichta | reverse complement strand
TTCTTTTTCTTTAGATTTTTTATTTTTATCTTAAAGATGTGGGGTACGATTCAGGGTTAGGTATACAGATGTTCATTATGTCGGTACGCTGGCTGATGAAGTGTGCTCCCCCCATCCCCTGGTAGTTTTCCACTACTGCCCATCCTGCTCGCCCCCACCCCCGTTCCGGTCAGTTTCCCTTTCTTATAGTATTGTTGTAATTGTTCAAGGTCCGTTTATGAGTGAGAACATGTGATACTCTTCTTTGTTTCTGTGACAGATCACTCAGTATTGTAGATTCTACGTCGATCCAAGTTGCTGCGAAGTTCATAATGTTACCCTTCATTCTGGTTGTGTAACATTCCATCGTGTGTATGTACCACATTTTTTTAATCCGGTCCTCCTTCAATGGACAGCACGGTTGGTTCTACGTGTTTGCTATTGTGACTAAAGCTGCAAGAAACATGCGTG
>NW_007100391.1:0-365 GCF_000164805.1 Carlito syrichta | reverse complement strand
CTCTTTTCCTGTTTGGATACCCCTGATTGCCTTCTCTTCTCTGATTGCTTGAGCCAGGACTTCCAATACTATGTTGAACAGGAGGGGTGAGAGGATGCCTACTCTCATCCCTCCTTTTCAACATAGTTTTGGAAGTCCAAGCTACTGCAATCAGACAAGAGAAGGAGATCAGGGGTATCCAAATAGGAAAAGAGGAAGTCAAGTTATCCCTCTTTACAGACAGCATGATTCTATACCTTGAAAACCCAAGAGCATTTGTCAAAAAATTTCCTTGCACTGATAAAGGACTTTGGCAAAGTCTCAGAGTATAAAATCAATGTGCAAAAGATAGTCACATTTCTATACACCAACAATAAACAAACAGA
>NW_007100390.1:210122-219666 GCF_000164805.1 Carlito syrichta | reverse complement strand
AAAATTAGCCGGGCGTGGTAGCGCACGCCTGTAGTTCCAGCTATTTGGAAGGCTGAGGCGAAAGGATCGCCAGAGCCCAGCAGATCGAAGCTGCGGTGGCCGGGAGTGGCCCACTGCACTCCAGTCTGGGGAACAGAGTGAGATGTCAACTCAAAAAAAAAAAAAAAGAAAAGAAACATCTACTGGGCCGGGTTTGGTGCTCACACCTGTAATTCCAGCACTTTGGGAAGCTGAAGCGAGAGGATTGCCTGAGCCCAGAAGTTCAAGACCAGCCTAGGCAACATAGTGAGGTCTGTGGCTATAAAAACTAAGAAATTTTAAAAAGTTAGCTTGACTTGGTGGCACACACCTGTAGTCTCAGATACTCGAGTGGTTGAGATGGAAGGATTGCCTGAGCCCAGGAGGTTGAGGCTACAGTGAGCAGCGATTATGCTACTTCAGCCTGGGACCCCTACTCAAGCAATTTTTTTTTCTTTTTGAGTTGGAGTCTCACTTGGTCGCCCAGACTGGAGTGCAGTGGCCGCTCCCGGCCACCGCAGCCTCGACCTGCTGGGCTCCGGCGATCCTTCCGCCTCAGCCTTCTGAGTAGCCGGAATTACAGGCGTGCGCTACCACGCCTGGCTGATTTTTTGATTTGTTGCAGAGATGAGGTCTCGCTGCCCAGGCGGGTCTCGAACCCACGGGCTCAGGCAATCCACTCACCTCAGCCTCCCAAAGGCACGGGATTACAGGCTGAGCCACTGAGCCTGGCTCAAGCAATTTTTAAAAATAAAACATTTACTGAATAAATAACAAATTGAAATTTTCTTCCGGTTTATGCAAGCTTAACAAAAGACAGTATGGCATGGTGGTTAAGTGCCACAGGCTCTGGAATTTGAGTGCCTTGTCATAAATCTCAGCCCTGCTACCTACTAGTTGATCAACATTAGACCACTTACCTACCTTGTCTTTCTTGACAGTTTTCATCTGAAAATGAGGATGACCGTAGCAGCAACAATAGTCAGAACAGTTCTTATCTCACAGATAGCCCTCGGTCCATTTTAGGCATGACTACTGGAGGGGGGAAACGTCAAAGAGAACAGAATCAATCCAAACACAGATACTGACTGAGTTTAAGAGATCACTTGGTTTTTGTTCTGTTTTGCCTTTTTTGAGGCAGGGTCTGCTACCCAGGGTGAAGTGCAGTGGTGTAATCATAGCTCACCGCAGCCTTGACCTCCTGGGCTCAGGTAATCCTTCCGCCTCAGCCTTCTGAGTAGCTGGGACTACAGGCGTGTGTCACCACGCTAATTTTTTTAGAGACCAGGTCTCGTTATATTGCCCAGTCTGGTCTGGAATTCCTGGACTCAAGCAATCCTCCCACCTCTGATTCCCAAAATACTGGGATTACAGTCATTAGCCACTGCACCCAGTGGGATAACCTGCTGTTTAAGAGAATATAAGGCCGGGCTCGGTGGCTCAGCCTGTAATCCCAGCACTTTGGGAGGCCGAGGCGAGTGAATTGCCTGAGACCGCGGGTTTGAGACCCACCTGGGCAACTTGTTGAGCCCTCATCTCTACAATAAGTCAAAAATTAACTGGGCGTGGTAGCACGTGCCTGTAGTTCCGGCTACTTGGAAGGCTGAGACAGAAGGATTGCTGGAGCCCAGCAGGTCGAGGCTGTAATGGCCGGGAGTGTGCCACTGCACTCTCCAGTCTGGGTGACAGAGTGAGACTCCAACTCAAAAAAAAGAGAATATAAAAGCCACCCACACATAAAAGTCATGTTCCACTTAATGATTCTTCTTTATTATAAAACAAAAGTGATAGAGGCACATAATGAGAAATGACTCAAGGATAAAATGAAAAATAATATCCTCCCTTTCTTCCTTCCTTTTTTTTTTTTTTTTTTTGAGTTGGAGTCTCACTCGGTCGCCCAGACTGGAGTGCAGTGGCCGCTCCCGGCCCCCGCAGCCTCGACCTGCTGGGCTCTGGCGATCCTTCCGCCTCAGCCTTCCAAGTAGCCGGAATTACAGGCGCGCGCTACCTCTCCCGGCTGATTTTTTGATTTATTAGAGTTGAGGTCTCGCTGCCCAGGCGGGTCTCGAACCCACGGGCTCAGGCAATCCACTCACCTCAGCCTCCCAAAGGCGCGGCATTACAGGCTGAGCCACCGAGCCTGGCTCTTTTTTTAACGATATAGGTGTCGGGTACAATTCAGGGTAAGGTATACAAACGTTGATTATGTAGGTACCCTTGTTGATGGGGTATGCTCCTCCCTCCCCTAGCAGTTTTCCTTAACTGCCAATTTCACCCCCTCCCCTGACAGTTTCCCACTATTGCCAATCCCTTTCGTATAGTATTATAATTGTTCAAGGTCTGCTTATGAGTGAGAGCATATGGTACTCTGTTCTTTGTTTCTGTGATAGATCACTGAATATGATCGACTCCAAATCTATCCAAGTTGCTGCGACGTCCATATATTTGTCTTTCTTTATAGCTTTATAATATTCCATTGTGTATATGTACCACATTTTTTTTTACCCAGTCCAGCTTTGATGGGCAACATGGTTGGTTCCATGTTTTTGTATTGTGAATAGAGCTGCAACAAACATACGTGTGCACGTATCTTTTTGTAGAATGATTTGAGTTCCTCCGGGTATATTCCCAATAGGGGAATTGCTGGGTCATATGCTAGGTCAATTTCTAGTTCTTTCAGAAATCGCCACACTGTCTTCCAGAGAGGCTGCACTAGTTTGCATTCCTACCGGCAGTGTAGAAGCGTTCCTTTTTCTCCGCATCCTCGCCAGTACCTGTTGTTGTTTGTTTTATTAATGATGGCCATTCTTACTGGGGTTAGGTGGTATCTCATTGTGGTTTTGATTTGCATGTCTCTGATGATGAGTGAGGCTGAGCACTTTTTCATGTGTCTGTTGGCTGCCCGTATATCTTCTTTTGAGAAGTGTCTATTAATATCTTTTGCTCATTTTTAATGGGGCTGTTTTTTTCCTTTCGGTGCGTTTGAGTTCCCTTTCTTCCTTCTTTCTTCTCACCTCCCACAGAAACAACTGAACCATTATTAAGCTTCTTCTGTATCTGCACAGGAAGTATTTAAGAATCTACAAGAATTCAGATAAATAGAATCATACATCATACATATATTCTGACCTACTTGAGTCCATAATATACAAGCTGTTCCCTACCTTGCTTTTTCACCTAATAATATATTGTGAGCATCTGTCTTATCAGCACATGACATAAAACTCTGTCATTCTTTTTCGTGTCTGCATAGTGTTCCAGAGAATGGCTGTAGTGTAATTTATTTAATGAGCTGCCCATTAATGGGCATTTAGATGGCTAAAGGTTGGGATAACTAACCATCTGAGGGGGGGGAACAGATCTATAACTCATTCCTTAAACTAAAATACATCCAGAAAGCTCAAAGATGTAAATGTAAAAATAAAGCCATCAATTTGTCACAAGAAATCACAGAACAATTGTTTTAAATTGGAAAGCAACTTGTGTTGCTTTTTAACTAATTACACAATGACACACTTAATTGTAGACAATTTAACAAGCACAGCAACATTTAAAAATGAAAATCCGGCCGGGCTCGGTGGCTCAGCCTCTAATCCCAGCACTTTGGGAGGCAGAGGCGAGTGGATTGCCTGAGCCCGCGGGTTCGAAACCAGCCCGGGCAACTTGGCGAGACCTCGTCTGTATAAATAAAAATCGCCGGACGTGGTAGCGCGCGTCTGTAGTTCCGGCTATTCGGAAGGCTGAGGCGGAAGGATCGCTGGAGACCAGAAGGTCGATGCTGGGGGGCCGTGAGCGTGCGTGCCACTGCCCTCCAGCCTGGGCGAAGGAGTAAGACTCCAACTCCAACAAAAAAAAGAAAAAAGAAAATCCTCTTTAATCCTACCACACAGAGAAACGCTCACATTGTGTTGTTTATCTTGCCGATCTTTTCAAGGCATGTATGTGCATTTGTACATTGTGTGCGTGGACAAGCTTAGCAATGATTTCAACCCTAACATGCAATGAGGTAGAGAGCCAGCAGGTGGCACGAGAAGGCTGCGCCCAGCGCTGACCGGCTTCTGCGGGGTTCCGGGCGCCGCTCCCAGCTCGGGTCCTGCGCCCTTCGGGGATCCACAGATATCAACAGCGGAGGGTGCTCAACGAGGGGGGGGGGCTGCAGCGAAGACACCTCCAAGCCCAGGGCGTCTTTCAGATTCAAGAGCCCGGCAGACCCCTGGTTTTCCTGGGTTTAGCTAAGTTCTCATTTGGAGAAATAATTGGAGGCCCAATGATTTCTCAGCCAAGTTTTCTTCATGTTTGTAGCAGCAGTGCCCAGAGGAAGAATGAGGCTGTGATGCCCGGATATTTTCTTACCGTCGTGATCCTCTTTCCCACCTCTACTCCCACTGGGGTTGATGTCTTTTACACTGCCCCCTTCAGACGTTTGTTCCACAGCATGTTGACATGTGTATCGGGAAATATGTCACGTAAAATATTAAAAGGCAGCCCGGGTGGTTGTGTCTGCACCATTTGCAACCTGCGCTCTCTGGGACGGCTGACTCTGGAAGCGCAGTGAGTATTACACACGAAAGAGGGTGCTGTTACGCCCGCCTCTTTTCCCACCATCCTTTCACCCCCACCATGACCAGCAGGTCCACACACGGGGGATTCGAGCCCCTTCAAAGGAGGCCGTGCGGCTAGGGAAAGGCAGGAACAAGAACTAGAGGGACAGGGATGCCTGGCCCGATGAGAGCCGTGGCACCAAGGGGCAAAGGACAACCAACCCTTCTTGGAAGAGAAACATGCTTGTTAAGCGGAACCCTCGCTAGAGGGCACCAGAGAGCAGCAGTCACCGTGCCGAGACCGCGTCTTCAGAGCAAAACCACGTTCTCTTTCTTTTCTCTCTGTTTTGTCTGGCTGCTCTGCCTGGCCCTCGGGTTACTTGCCTACAAATACGGGCAGTATATATGGGAAGAACCAAATATGGTCATGTTTGTGAAGATGATATTTTAAACTGTCAACCACTTTGTGAAATGGATTGTGATATTTTTGTTATCATGAACTTGAATGGCTAATGAAGTCGGAAATTAGAACCTGTCTAGGCTAGGATTAGGAACTGATACAAATATCTGAAAAATCCTGTGAGACACAGACACACCTTATTTTTTCTCAACAGAAAGACAATATTATTCTGTTAGGTAAATGTCGCCAGTATTTTTTTTTTGGCGTCGGAATCTCACTCTGTTGCCCAGGCTGGAGTGCAGTGGCACACTCACGGCCACCGCAGCCTTGACCTGCTGGGCTCAGGCGACCCTTCCTCTTCAGCCTTCCAAGTAGCCGGAAATACAGGCATGCACCACCACGCCCAGCTAATTTTTTGATTTATTGTAGAAACGAGGTCTCACCATGTTCCCAGGCTGATCTTGAACCCCAGGGGCTTTAGGCAATCCTCTCGCTGCTGCCTCTCAAAGTGCGGGATTACAGGTGTGAGCCACCGTGCCCAGCTCCTTGCCAGTGTTTGTTATATAGGTTCTTAAAAACCCCACACTGAGCCCGACTCCGTGGCTCAGCCTGTATTCCCGCGCCTTTGGGAGGCTGAGATGAGTGGATTGCCTGAGCTCGTGGGTTCGAGACCCGCCTGGGCAACGTGGTGAGACTTCATCTCTACAATAAAAATTAGCCGGGCGTGGTAGCGCATGCCTGTAGTTCCAGCTACTTGGAAGGCTGAGGTGGAAGAATCGCCAGAGCCCAGCAGGTCGAGGCTGCAGTGGCCGGGAGTGGCCACCGCACTCCAGTCTGGGCGACTGAGTGAGACTCCAACTAAAAAAAATAAATAAAAAAGTAGTTTTCCTTACCATTAACGTGGCTTTTAAAGAAAAAAATATTCAATGACATTTGTCAAAGCATGGTAAGGCAGACCATTTTTTTTTTTTTTTTTTTTTAGAGACAGTGTATCACTCTATTGTCCAGGCTGTAGTGCAGTGGTGCAATCATAGCTCACTACAGTCTCAAATTCCTGCTCAAGCAATCGTCCTACCTCAGCCTCTCAAGTAGCTGAGAGTACAGGAACGTGCCACTATACCCGGCTAGTTTTTAAAGTTTTTTGTAAAGATGAGGGGCGTCTAACTATGTTGCCCAGGCTGATCTAGAACTCCTGGTGTCAACTGATTCTTCCACCTTTGCCTCCCAAAGCGCTGGGATTACAAGTGTGAGCCACTGCACTGAGCCAACAAGGCCAACTTTGTTCAGGACCACTGTAGCAGGAAACACAACATGGGATTTTGCAGTGGGGGAAGAGATTGGGCTCCATTCCCAATACAACATAGGAAAATGGAATTTATAGCCAAGGCACAGGGTGGGGATCAGGGGTAAGAGGGATGGAAAATTACTCACAGGAAACATCCGGGGTCAGGGAGATTTTTGCTAAACCGACTTAAAAGAATTTTTGCTGGAGACAGCCCAGAGTGATCAGATATTCCTTGGGGGATGGTGGATGAGAACGCTAATCAAATAAAAAAGGGTGATCAGATGTCACTATAGGGGGTTCTTGCAAAACTGACTTTGCGGTCCACAGATGGGCCAAAGAGAAGGCTGGAGCCTAATTAAAGTTTGGCCAAGCAAAAAAACTTGGTCAGTATAAAGAAGGGGAAACACCCATAATCCCTTCACCTAGGAATGATTATAACATCTTCCCTTGTTATTTTAGTATACCTATGGATATTTTGGAGACAAAATTCACATACCATAAAATCAACCCTTTTAAAATGTACAATTCAGCTGGGCTCAGTGGCTCAACCTGTAATCCCATGCCTTTGGGAGGCTGAGGTGAGAGGATTGCCTGAGCCCGTGGGTTTGAGACCCATCTGGGCAACTTGGCGAGACCTCATCTCTACAATAAATCAAAAATTAGCCGGGCATGGTAGCGTTCACCTGTAGTTCCAGCTACTTGGAAGGCTGAGGCGGAAGGATCGCTGGAGCCCAGCAGGTCGAGGCTGCGGTGGCCGGGAGCGGCCAATGCACTCCAGTCTGGGCGACAGAGTGAGACTCCAACTCAAAAAATAAAAAAAAAGTACAATTCAGTGATTTTTTTTTTAGTATATTCACAACCATTACCAATCCCAGAATATTTCATCACCCCAGAAAGAAACTCTGTACCAATAGCAGTTGCTTTCTGTTTTCTCTCTCCCCATAGCCCCCAGCAACCAGTTTCTGTGCCAGTGGGTCTGCCCATTCTGCACATTGCTTATAGGTGGAATCCTGCAAAATCCGGCCTCTTATGTCTGACTTCTTTCATTAAACATCATGGCTTTCAGGTTTATCCATGTTGTGGCATGTATCAATATTTTATCCCTTTTGATGGCTGAATAATATTAAATTGTGTGGATCTACCACGTTTGTTTATTCCTTCATCTGTTAATGGATATTGGTTTTTCCCCACTCCTTTTCCTACTCCATAGCAGCATTATTCATAACATTCATGTGCAAGCTTTTGTGTAGAGATGTGTTTTCTTTTTTTCTGAGTCAGAGTCTCAGTATCACCCAGGCTGGAGTGCAGAGGCATGCTCATGGCTACCGCAGCCTTGACCTGCTGGGCTCAGATGATCCTTTCACCTCGGTCTTCCAAGCAGCTGGAACTACAGGCGTGTGCCACCATGCCTGGCTAATTTTTAAAAAAATTTTATTGTAGAGACAAGGTCTTGTCAAGTTGCCCAGGCTGGTCTTGAATTCTTGGACTCAGGCAATCCATTTGCCTCAGCCTCCCATAATGCTGGGATTACAGGCTGAGCCACTGAGCCCGGCCAATTTTTTTATTTATTGTAGAGATGAGGTCTTGCCATGCTGCCCAGTCTGATCTCGAACCCTGGGCTTAGACAATCCTTTCACTTCCGTCTCCCAATGCTGGGATTACAGGCGTGAGTCACTGTGCCCAGCCCGAGATATGCTTTCAATTTTCTTGGGTGTACATCCAGGAGGGAGATTGCTGGGTTATATATAAATCCTACATGTAACTTTTTGAGGAACTGCCAAACTGATTTCCAAGGCAGCAGTACCGTTTGACATTCCCACCAGCAACATATCGTCGTATCATATTATCATATGGGATTCTAACACCTCCACATCTTCATCAACGCTTGTTATTGCCCATCTTTTTCCCCCACAGTTATCCTAGTGGGTGTGGAGTGATACCTCACTGTGGTTTTCATTTGCATTTCTCTGATGACAAATGATATTGAGCATCTCTTCATGTGTTTATTAGTCATTTATAATCTTTTTTGGAGGAATGTCTACTCAAATGCCTTTGAGCATTTTTTTTTTTTTTTTTGAGTTGGAGTCTCATTCTGTTGCCCAGGCTGGAGTGCAGTAGCACACTCACTGCTACCGCAGTCTCAACCTGCTAGGCTTAGGCGATTCTTCTGCTTCAGCCTTCCAAGTAGCTGGAACTACAAGCATACGCTACCACTCCCGGCTTATTTTTTTGATTTATTGTAGAGACGAGGTCTTGCCAAGTTGCCCAGTCTGGTCTACAATCCCAGGTTCAGGCAATCCTCTCGCCTCGGCCTCCCAAAGTGCTGGGATTACAAGCTGAGCCACCGCATTTTTAAATTGTGAAATTAGTCTTTTTATTGCTGAACTGTAAGGCTTCTTTATATATTCTGGATATTAGAACCTTATCAGATATATGATTTTCAAATATCTTCTCTCTTTCTATGGATTATCTTTTTACTTTCTTTTCTTTTCTTTTTTTTTTTTAAGTTGGAGTCTCACTTTGTCTCCCAGGCTGCAGTATAGTGGTTCACTCATGGCTACCCCAGCGTCAACCTGCTGGGCTCCAGTGATCCTTCTGCCTCAGCCTTCCAAGTAGCCAAAAATACAGGCGCATGCTACCACGCCTGGCTGATTTTTGATTTATTGTAGAGATGAGGTCTCGCCAAGTTGCCCAGGCAGGTCTCGAACCCCCAGGCTCAGGCAATTCACTCTCCTCGGCCTCCCAAAGTGCTGAGATTATAGGCTGAGCCACTGAGTCCAGCCTTTTTAATTTCTTTCTTTCTTTTTTTTTGTTGAGTTGGAGTCTCACTCTGTCCCAGGCTGGAGAGCAGTGGCACGCTCCCAGCCACTGCAGCCTTGACCTGCTGGACTCAGGTGATCCTTGAGCCTTTGCCTTCCAAGTAGCTGGAACTACAGGCGTGTGCTACCACCCCTGGCTCATTTTTTGATTTATTGTAGAAATGAGGTTTCACCATGTTGCCCAGACAGATCTCGAACCCGTGGCTCAGGCAATCCTCTCGCCTGGCCTCCCATAGTGCTGGGATTATAGGCTTGAGGCACCGCGCCCAGCCTTTTTTGATGGTGTCTCTTGAAGCACAAAAGTTTGAATTTTGATGAAGTTCAATTTATCAATTTTTTTTCCCTGATTGCATGTACATTTGGAGTCATATCTAAAAAACTATTACTTAATCCAAGGTCGTGAAAATTTAAATTTATGTTTTCTTTTTTTTTTTTTGAGTTGAAGGCTCACTCTGTCGGCCAGACTGGAGTGCAGTGGCTG
>NW_007100390.1:208491-209995 GCF_000164805.1 Carlito syrichta | reverse complement strand
CCGCTGCAGCCTTGACCTGCTGGGCTCCGGCGATCCTTCCGCCTCAGCCTTCCAAGTAGCTGGAACTACAGGCACACGCTATCACGCCTGGTTCATTTTTGATTTATTGTAGAGATGAGGTCTCGCCAAGTTGCCCAGGCAGGTCTCGAGCCCGCGGGCTCAGGCAATCCACTCACCTCAGCCTCCCAAGGCACGGGATTACAGGCTGAGCCACCGAGCCCAGCTCTAAATTTATGTTTTCTTTTCAGAACTTTATAGCTTTAGCTCTTACAGTTCTTGATCCATTTTGAGTTAATTTTTGCAGAAAATATGAGATAGTGGTTCAATTTCTTCCTTTCTTTTTTGGTACTAGTATTATTGTTATTATTATTATTTGAGTCAGGGTGGGTCTCACTCTGTTGCCCAGGCTGGAGTAGTGGCATAATCACTCTCATTGCAGCCATGGCCTCCTGGGCTCAGGGATCCTCTCATCTCAGCCTCCCAAGTAGCTGGGACTATAGGTATGTGCCACCACACCTGGATAATTTTTTTTTTATTTTTAGAAATGAGGTCTCACTATGTTGCCCCAAGCTTGTCTTAAACTCCTGGGCTCAAGCAGTCCTTCCACCTCAGCATCCCAAATTGCTCGGATTACAGACATGAGTCACCGTGCCCAGCCCAATTTCATTTGGGCACTCTTGTTCAAAATCGGTTGCCCATAAATGTAGGGTTTATTTCTGGACTCTCAGTTCCATTCCATCGATCACATGTCTATCCACTTTCAGAACCACGCAGTCTGTAGCTTTGTAGCAAGTTTTGAAATCAAGAAGTGTTAGTTCTCCAATTTTGTTCTTTTTCAAGATTTTTTGGGCTATTCTGGGCCCTTTGCATTTCCATATGAATTTTAGGATCAGCTTGCTATGCAAAAAAAAAGCCAGCTGGGATTTTGAGAGAGATTGTGTTGAATTTGTAGATCAATTTGTAGAGTATTGTCATCATAACAATATTGTCTTCCAATCCATGAACACAGGGTATCGTTCCATTTATTTAGCTTTTCTTTAATTTCTTTTCATTGGGCTTTGTAGTTCCAGTGTACAAGTCTTGCACGTCTTTTATTAAATTTATTCCTGGCTAGGCGCGGGAGGACGAGGCGAGAGGATTGCCTAATCCTGTAGGTTCAAGACCAGCCTGGGCAACTTGGTGAGACCTCGTCTCTACAATAAATCACAAAAACTAGCTGGACGTGGTGACGTGCATCTGTAGTTCCAGCTACTTGGAAGGCTGAGGCGGAAGGATCACCTAAGTCTAGCAGGTGGAGTCTGCGGTGGCTGTGAGCATGCTGCTGCACTCCAGCCTGGGCGACAAGAGTGAGACTCCAATTAAAAAAAAAATTAGCCGGGCTCGGTGGCTCAGCCTGTAATCCCGCACCTTTGAGAGGCTGAGGTGAATGAATTGCCTGAGCCCACGGGTTCGAGACCCGTCTGGGCAGTGAGACCTCATCTCTATAATAAATCAAAAAATCAGC
>NW_007100390.1:194299-208436 GCF_000164805.1 Carlito syrichta | reverse complement strand
GCCCTCCAGCCTGGGCGACAGAGTGAGACTCCAACTCAAAAAAAAAAAAAATTATTCCTAAGTATTTTATTCCTTTTGATGCTATTGCCCATGGATTTTATTTTACTTATTTATTTTTTATTTTTTTAGTCGGAGTCTCACTCTGTCACCGAGGCTGGAGTGCTATGGCATGCTTATGGTCATCGCAGCCTCGACCTGCTGGGCTCCGGCAATCCTTCTGCCTCAGCCTTCCAAGCAGCTGGAACTACATGCACGCACTACCACGCCTGGATTATTTTTTTATTTATTGTAGAGATGAGGTCTCACCAAGTTGCCCAGGCTGGTCTCGAACCCCTGAGCTCAGCAATCCTCTCGCCTCAGCCTCCCAAAGTGCGGGGATTACAGGCTTGAGCCACTGCGCCTGGCCTGCCTATGGATTTTAAACACATATAGGCTCTTATTGTAGATACCATTTTGTATTTATATTGTTTCATTTCAATTATATCATAGACATTTCCCCAAGTTATTAAGAATTCTTCTTTGACTGAGCATGGTAGCTCATGCCTGTAATCCCAGAACTTTGGGGAGGTTGAGGATAGAGGACTGCTTGAGGCCGGGAGTTCAAGACCGGCCTAGGTAACATAGCAAGACCTCCCATCTGTTAAAAAAAAAAAAAGAAAAGAAAAGAAAAAGGATTCTTCTTCAACATTTTTTTTTTTTTGAGTTAGAGTCTCACTCTGTCACCCAGACTGGAGTGCAGTGGCATGTTCCCGGCCATCACAGCCTCGACCTGCTGGGCTCCAGCAATCCTTCTGCCTCAGCTTTCCAAGTAGCTGGAACTAGAGGCGCACGCTACCATGCCCGGCTAATTTTTGATTTATTGTAGAGACGAGGTCTCGCCAAGTTGCCCGGGTGGGTCTCGAACCGCGGGCTCAGGCAATCTACTCGCCTCTGCCTCCCACAGTGCTGGGATTACAGGCTGAGCCACTGAGTTCCACCTTCAACAACAATTTTATAAGGCTACATATTAGTCCATTGTATGGTTACACTAAAATTTATTTAGCCTCTCTGCTGTTGGGGGATATTTAGATTCTTTCCAATTTTTCCATTTGATAAATATTACTGTAATAAATGTTTCTGTGCATCTGGCTCTCTGCATTTCGGGTCATTTCCTTAGACATATTCATGTATTCTTGTTCTCTTATAGTGTGAGATCCCTTTAAACAGCAAACTCCTTGAAGCTCATTTCTCTTCTTTTGCAATGCTACATAGTCCCCAGGACTGGGTCTGCAGCCTCGGTGGCTCCTTCAGGAAGCTCCTAGGAGTCCTAGATTCTTTTCATCTTACCCCTATGTTGGACCTTGCCATAGCTCTCATAATTCAGTGATATAGGTGTCTGGTAACTTGTTTAAACTCTCACCATTTGGTGAGGGCTGACAGGATGAGGGCTGGACCTTTTAATACCTCTAGCACGTGGTCTAAATAAATACATATTGATTGAGTGAGTCAGGCAGAACAGGGAGCCAAGGACTTAGTTAGGCCAGACTAGGAATCTTGAGTAAAAGATTTATGGCCATTCAGTTTTAGGAGGGGCTGGCAAAATGTGTCACACAAATTCTGGGTTGTGAGGGCCCTTGAGGGTCACCTCTTTCTGGAGTTTTCAAACCTCTTATATATACATATGGTATTTTATATAATATACAGTGCTATATATAATATTACACACCTGTATTTATCAGGTTCTACAAGAGATGGATGTGGGGATGGTGGAAATTGAAGCCCTGTCTATGGAATGTTTCCCTGAGACATTCAGTAAAACTTATGTTTGTGAAACTAAATTAACCCATACTCTAATTTTGCAGACCAGCGAAGGGTGCTCTTGATCTTGAGAAGTGACTTGTTTAAGGTCACACAATGAGTGGCGGATTGGGAAAAGGGCTCAGATTTGACTCCCACTCACACAACATTCCCCTGTTGACCCCAGCCTCTGAGGAATGCTCTTGAGGCATCCCACATCCCTTCTGCAAGGGACTAAAATTCCAGTAACCTAGATCCATCGTTTAAAGTATAGCATATTTTAAAAGCAAAATTAGCTGGGCTCGGTGGCTCAGCCTGTAATCCCGTGCTTTGGGAGGCTGAGGGGAGTGGATTGCCTGGGCCTGCGGGTTCGAGACCTGCCTGGGCAACTTGGCGAGACCTCATCTCTACAATAAATCAAAAACTAGCTGGGTGTGGTAGCGCACGCCTGTAGTTCCAGCTACTTGGAAGGCTGAGGCGGAAGGCTCGCCAGAGCCCAGCAGTGGCCGGGAGTGGCCACTGCACTGAGTGAGACTCCAACTCAAAAAAAAAAAAGCAAAATTAATTTTATGGAAACAACTTTATGGGGATGAACAGGTATGAGACAGAGCAATTGGGACAAGACCTTATGGTGAAGTGGCAATTTTTCTTTCTGGAAGTTTCTAGGGGGCACTAAGCGAATGAAAATACGATATGGTGAGGCAGGATGAGGGATCCTCTTCAGGTTTTAGTTCTTGGGTGCTCGGTTAAGCTTTGAGACAGTTATGGATGTGGGGGCACGCGCAACTTCCCTTGCTGACTTCTTTGCAATATCTTCTTTCCTTCCCCTGCTCAATAGATCCTCATACTCGCCAGGTAAATCCAAACCCTCAGCCTGGCAGGCATTCTAGAATCCTGCATCTCCTCCAGTCCCAGCAGGTCCCAACTTTCCCGTGCTAGACTCCCCGAAACCAGGGCTTGGGCTTTATGCCTCCTTGTATCTCCAGTACCAAAGGGACAGGTCCCAGCCCAGAGTGATGAGTCAAAAAGTTCTTTTTTTTTTTTAGATTAGGAAATGTAGTTTACTTAAAAACTAAAGTAGAAGCTGGGCTCGGTGGCTCAGCCTGTAATCCCGCGCCTTTGGGAGGCTGAGGTGAGTGGATTGCCTGAGCCAGTGGGTTCGAGACCCGCCTGGGTGCTAGAGACCAGCTCCAGCCGGATTCAGGGTACCCCAAAGGTGGAGACAGCGTCGGCAATTGGGGGGAAGGAGGGAGAGAGAGAGAGAGAGAGAGAGAGAGAGAGAGAGAGAGAGAGAGAGACTGGACTCCAGTCTAGTGCAGAAGCCCCAAAATGTTCTCGATGAGCCGGGCTTGGTGGCTCAGCCTGTAATCCTGCGCCTTTGGGAGGCTGAGGTGAGTGGATTGCCTGAGCCCGCGGGTTCGAGACCCGCCTGGGCAGCGAGACCTCATCTCTACAATAAATCAAAAAATCAGCCGGGCGTGGTAGCGCGTGCCTGTAATTCCGGCTACTCGGAGGGCTGAGGCGGAAGGATCGCCGGAGCCCAGCGGGTCGAGGCTGCGGTGGCCGGGAGCGGCCACTGCACTCCAGTCTGGGCGACAGAGTGAGACTCCAACTCAAAAAAAAAAAAAAAAAGTACTTGAAGAACCTACTGAAATCTCTAGGCTTTTACAGATGACTGTTCCCGAAAGCTGAGTATTCATTCCTGCAAAAACACGGCAGAGGCATCACCCTTTCTGCCTCCACGAATCTCTTGGGCCACTCTCGATACTTCCCTAGAGTTTTCCTTCTTCGACTTTGTGCCCAGGACTAGCTCCATGGGGGACCCCAAACTGTTGTTCGCATCCCGAGTGGGTCAGTTAGGACTGAAGTCTTCTAACTGCTCAAGGATCGCAGGGAGGAAGCACGTGGAAGACGATCGGAATCTCTGAAAGGAGAGTGTGCCAAGGTCCAGTTTCCATGGCAACCATATCAGCAAGTTGCCGCCACGGTAGCTTCGGGGATCCCCGGATGACCGCGATTTGGGTTCCCGCGGGCGTCTCTATGGTTTCCACAGCCTAGAAGGACCGAAACGGCATTTCCGGGAAGATGGCGGCGCACAGGTCAGACTTGGCACATGTTTCCGCGGAGAGGATCCGGCAATGACGGTAAGGGGCCCCTTTCCCTGGAATGGTGGTAATCGGAGCCCAGGCTCAGTAGCCACATGAGAGCAGCGGAGTATTTCTACCCAAGTGACACTGCAGCGGGGGCCTGGGATTTAGACCCTTAGAGGAAGGAGGTCTAGGGAAAGGGGAGCCGGCTCTTCAGGGCGCTGTAGGACCAGTGGCCCTGGGCCACTTCTGAAAACTCAGATTGACTGGAGAGGATACAGTATTTCCAAAGTGTGCTCGCAGCCTTCACAGAGACTGCCGCGCACAGCTTTTGCCCAGTTACCTACCCACTGAAAGTAAGTTAAAGCGATTCCCACCCCTGTCATTCACGTCATCAAATAATGGCTGAACGTATTCTTGATATCTGGCTCTGCGTTAAGTGCTCTGGGGTTGGGAAATCACGCCTGTCTCTTCCAGGGCGTGTAGTTTGGAATTAATGCGACAAGTGTTCGGTTGTGGTCTTGCAGCAGAAAGCACAGAGAGCTATAAGCGACTGAAGAGTGTAGTCATGAAGAACACTAGTTCTGGAATGCCTGAATACCAATTTTGGATCCACTAATTGTTAGGTATTTGATTTGGGTAACTAAACCTCTTCAGTGTGTTTTCTCGTTTGTAAATTACAGATACTAACACTTCCAGTAGGGTTGTTGGCAGGATTAATTATCCATATGAAGCAATTAGCAACAGACTGGCATTGAGTAAATATGCAACAAGTGTTAGTAAATTTAGTGTATAAGTTGGATAATAACATTCTGGATCCAAAAAGAGGAATATATAAATTATTGTAAAGAAACAACACCTGCCGGGCATAGGGGCTCACACTTTAAAACCAGCCCTTGGAGCTGGGCTCGGTGGCTCAGCCTGTAATCCTGCGCCTTTGGGAGGCTGAGGTGAGTGGATTGCCTGAGCCTGCGGGTTCGAGACTCGCCCTGGCAACTTGGTGAGACCACATCTCTACCATAAATAAAAAATTAGCCGGGCGTGGTAGCACGCGCCTGTAGTTCCAGCTACTTGGAAGACTGAGGCGGAAGGATTACCGGAGCCCAGTAGGTCGAGGCTGCGGTAACCGGGAGCGGCCACTGCACTCCAGTCTGGGCGACAGAGTGAGACTCCAACTAAAAAATAGTAATAATAATAATAATTGTGTAAAGTCTTAGCATAGCCAGGCATGTGGTGAGCTCTCCATAAATTAGGTGTCAGTAAGCACCAGTCCTCCTTCACTTCTTGACGTGTTGATGTTGGTCTCTCTAGCCACACAGAGAGCTCTCCAAAGGCCAGGTCTCCTTCCCAGGACTCGGGAAACAATGTTTTATTTCTTTATTATGAGACAGGATCTTGCTATGTTGTCCAGGCTGGATTGAACTCCTGGACTTAAGCAGTCCTCTCAACTCAGTCTCCCAAGTAGCCGGGACATGCTACTGTGCCTGGCTAGGAAAAGGAATTCTTATACAGGCAGTCAGGATGGAGCTGATGGCTGTTCTGGGTGCTTTCTCCTTTCCTCTTAAAAGGATGATATCACCTCCTCGTCCCTAGTGAGAGTCTGCGGACAGAGACTTTTTTCTCACCATGAGTATCACTCCGGAGGTCAAGAGTCGTGGGATGAAGTTTGCCGAGGAGCAGCTGCTAAAACATGGATGGACTCAAGGTGACCCTGACCCCCTTGGGCCCTCTTCTACATCCCCCAACTCCCTATCTTCCCTCTGCCTGTAGAGAGGCTCATCTTGGACTATTTTCCATGCAGTCCATTCAGTTGAAGGAGGAAAAGCTAGGTTAAGGAGAAATTTGCAGATATTTTCTGGCTTTTCCAGAAAAGGGAAGAGTGGAAGAAATTTGACAATGGATAATGAGGAAGAAATGGGTGGGAGCATGAGAGGAGGGAAGAAGAGAAATGGCCTCTGTCCCAAAAGAGTTATGAAGGAAGAAACAGTTCAGGCTCAGAGACAGGGGACTGCACGGGGAGGTACTAGAATGAGAGGCACTGGGAGGGCTTCTGAGAGGGCTGAGGATGCCTTAGTGCTAGTGTGTGCGAATGGCAAGGAGCAGCACAGGGTGGAGGGGGGTAAAGGGGTGCCTTGTGAGGGCTCAGAACAGGCAGCAGAATAAGCCATGTCACTGTCCTCTGCAGGCAAAGGCCTGGGCCGGAAGGAGAATGGCATCACTCAGGCCCTCAGGGTGACGCTGAAGCAGGACACTCACGGGGTAAGACTGGGCAGGCTGAGGAATGTCAGCATGGAAGAAAGAGGGGTACCCTGAGGGCAGGCGAGGCGGATACTCAGAGCTTGTATTTATTCCCCTGGCAGGTGGGACACGACCCTGCCAAGGAGTTCACAAACCACTGGTGGAATGAGCTCTTCAACAAGACTGCAGCCAACTTGGTGGTAGAAACTGGGCAGGTATGAGCTGTAATCGCTGGACACATGAAACACAGCCTGGGACGTATGGGGCGGGGACACATGGCATGTCACTGACTCACTGGCACTGATAATTCCTTACAGGATGGAGTACAAATAAAGCACCGTTCTAAGAAGACCACCCGTCATAACCATCCCAAGCCCAACTTGCTGTATCAGAAGTTTGTGAAGGTATTAGAGGCTGGGGGCAGTAAGGGAGTCCATCCTGTTTTCCTTGGGGCCTGGACAGTTGCCTTTATGCTTTACCAGTTCTCAGGACCGTCCTAACATAGTGGGATCCTGTGACCAATCTTGCTGTTGCTCACTTAGAGTGCCCAGCCCTCAGCAAGAGTTGGGACCTTCA
Organism: Carlito syrichta; assembly: GCF_000164805.1. NCBI lineage: Eukaryota > Metazoa > Chordata > Mammalia > Primates > Tarsiidae > Carlito > Carlito syrichta. The sequence goes on along the minus strand of NW_007100390.1, from coordinate 201,759 downwards.
GGTTCCATAGATCCTTCAATCTGTTGAGGGAGTAGAAGTCAGGGCACAGCCCCTCACTTCAGGGCCTGCTAGGTTGAGTGGGGGAGGGCATCTACTTCAAAGGACTCAGGAGCCACAGGAGACCTGCGAGATGATCTGGTCCATCCTCCCTCCTTACTTTGCAGATATAAACAAAGGGTGCAGGTGGCTTGCTGAAGAGCCCACATGTGGCTAGTAATGGCAGACAGGACTAGAACCCAGGTCTTCAGACTCCTGCTTTCTACTATACCAACAGAAGGAAGCTAGTATGTAGTGGTCATTATATATCAAGGGCTTCACACATTATCTGGCAAGTCTTTCCCAATTCTCTGTATCTCTTCCCTCTCCTGCCCCACTTCAGGCCATCATCGGCTCTGCCTGATTTCCTTAACAGCTTCTCCACCTCTTGTCTCTCTCTCCCCCTCAGTCAGTCCATCCTCCACAAAGCATGAAGAGTGTCCTCTCTAATGCACAGGTGACATCGGGTCACTGGCTCCTCTTTAACCTGGGATAACACAGTCCAGATGTATCAGGCTGGTTCCATGGCCTTGCATGCCTTCCCTGCCTTCTCCAGCCTCTTCTCTTGCCACTTCTCTTGAGGACTGCTACACTTTAGAATCTGGGGTTTTTTTTGGTTTTTTTTTTTTTTGAGTTGGGGTCTCTGTCACCCAGGTTGAAGTACAATGGCATGATCACAATGATCATGGCTCATGGCTGTCTCAATCTTCCAGGCACAAGCAATCCTTCCAACTCAGCATCCTGAGTAGCTGGGACTACAGGCATGTGCCACCCCATCTGGCTTATTTTTTAATAGAGACAAGGTCTTGCTAAGTTGCCCAGGCTTGTCTTGAACTCCTGGGCTCAAGCACTCTGCCCACCGTGGCCTCCCAAAGCGTTGGTATTATAGGTGTGAGCCATTGTGCCTGGTGAATGTGTCTTTTTTCTTTTTGAGTAGGAGTCTCACTGTCACCCAGGCTGGAGTGCAGTGGGACGCTCACAGCCACTGCAGCCTTGACCTGCTGGGCTCAGGCGACCCTTCTGCCTCAGCCTTCCAAGTAGTTGGATCTACAGGTACATACCACCATGCCCAGCTAATTTTTTGATTTATTGTAGATGCAGTCTCGCCAAGTTGCCCAGGCTGGTCTTGAACCCATGGGCTCAGGCAATCCTCTCACCTCCGCCTCCCAAAGTGCTGGGAATACAGGCATGAGCCACCATGCCAGGTGAATGTGTTTCTTTTCTATGAAGTTACCCCATTCTTCCACCTCCAGAATAGCATGTTCTATTCTGTCTGGGACATTCTTCTCCCTTTCCCCCCCTTTATCTGCTGACTTTCTCTTGTCTTCCACAGCTTGTGTACATATCAGTTACTTCTAGAAATCATTTCTCAAATCCTGAAGTCGAAGGCAGTACCGCTTCTCTAGCACAAGCAACACCTCGGTCATAACTGCCTGTGTTCTGCATGCTCTGCGCCCCACCCCACACGTAGATGCCATCTGGGCTGGACTCCTTCCATTCTTATCTCACTCTGTCCTCTGAACTCCTTGGCCCATAGTAGACTCAGTTAATTTGGTTAAATGAAGGTGATGTGAGAGGGGTACTATAGGGTGGAGGGGGCACCTTTATTGTCAGTTACTGGCACTTGTCCCACTGTGAAGCCTGATGAAACAGTATTTCCTCCCTTCTTGCTCTGTCCACCAGCCAGCTGTGGGCCAGGAGGCCAAAGCTGCTCTACCTCCAGCAGCTGCAGCCACCTGTCCACCTTCAAGTATGCAGGATGGCACACTTCCTGGCTCTTCAAGGAGCAATGTTGAGGGCTAGCAGCTGCTGCCTAGGGCTGTGAATTCATAGGGGGCTCCCACAGGGAGTAGGGCTAAACAGTAGTGTTGGAAAGGCCTTGTCTATCCCCACGATCTCTCTAGACGGCCACGCTGACTTCAGGTGAAGAGAAGCCAGAGAGGGACATGGAGAGCTGCAGCGATGACGACAAGCAGGGGCCCTCGCCCCCACAGATGTGAGACTTTCTTTTAGCACTGGGGCTTGCGGGAGGAGATGCCCTCAGACCTAAGAGAAATGACCAAGTCCAAGGCTTGGCTGTGGGCTCCTGGCAGGGGGGTGAAGGTGGAACTTTGTATCCCTAGCACCTCAAAACAAGTGCCAGATCCTGAACAAGAACTCAGTGTTGAAGGCATGTTTTACAGGGAGAAGGCAAGCCTTTCCCCCAGGTCTGGGTGTAACATCTGATCTCCTCCCAACAGCCTGACTGACGAAATGCTGCTCCAAGCCTGTGAGGGGCGGACGGCACACAAGTAAGTAGTGGTCAGCTCCTCGGGCTCCCTTCTCTTCTGTCCACACTTGAGGAGAGCCAGTGCCACCTCTTGACACTTCTTACCCCAAGTAAATGATTCCTACTATCCATCTACTACTTGAAAATAGCACCCCACTCCCCCATCCCCTATCAACCTTCACTGTAGGCCTGAGGATTAGGCCCATTTCCACTAATAACCTTCGCTATGACCTGACCCCATCTATTTCAGGGCTGCCCGTCTTGGGATCACAATGAAAGCCAAGCTCGCTCGGCTAGAGGCCCAGGAGCAGGCCTTCCTGGCTCGTCTCAAAGGCCAGGACCCTGGGGTCCCTCAACCACAACTCCCTCAAAAAAGGAAAAAGAAAAGGAAGCAGAAGGAAGAGGAAGAGCCTACAGTATCTGAAAGGAATGTGGGTGAGAAGCACCCAGAACACACCAACCAGAGCATCAAGACAAGCAAGAAGAAACGGCGACATCAGGAAGGAAAGGTCTCTGATGAGAGAGCGGGAATAGCCACAGGGAACAAGGAGGAGGAGGCGGCTGCAGAAGCAAGTGGACTCAGGGCAGTGAAGAGCAGAGAACAAACTGGTCAGTCCCCTAGGAAAAAGAAGAAGAAGAGGCAGCACCATGAGGAGAAGCTGCAGGCCTTGGATAAAGAGGAAAGAGGCAAGGAGGCCGCAGGCAGGACCAAGGAGCTGGCAAGCAGAGCATACACAGATCCTGGCAGCAAATGCAGGAAGAGGCGGCAGCATGAGGACCTGAGCTTTGAGGATGAAATTGCAGAAACTATCTTAGATGGTGGTGGCAGGGATGCAGAAAGCAGAGCATGCAGTGATGGGAGAACCAGGAGAAGCAAGAAGAAAAGAAAGCATCAAGGGGAGGAGGATGTCTTGCATGTAAGGGGTGAAAGAGATAAGGACGGCAGGACTGGAGAGGTGGAGAGCAGAACACATGCTGGCTCTGGCCACCAAGCCAAGAGGAACAGGCAGCAGCACGCAGAGGAGGGGAGAGCTGGAGTCGGCACCAACCAGAGCACCAAGAAGAAGCGGAAGAAAGACTGACAATCTTTGCTGGTGATGCTCAATCAACTCATTTTGAAGAGCTGAAATCTCAGAGACCTGGCTTGACATACATCTTTGGCACATCCCAAATGAGTCCCTCCTAAGGAGGAAACAGTTCTGGAACATCAGTCTGCTGAGGACATAGCGGTAGTGCCATGCCTTAGTTGAGGGAATGGGCAGTTCCCTCTGCGACTTCTGACTCAGAGCTCATGAACTCTGTGTCTGCAGAAGCCTGGCAGCTCAGGGGCCAGGAATGCTGGGGGCTGTGGGCACAGGAACGCAGATACCCTTTGACAGAGAGAGCATCCCTGTTAGAAGCAGCTGAAAATGTAGACTTATATGAAATGTTCTGATTTCTGTATACTGTAAAGGCTAAGAAAAACAACAAATGTAGGGCTGTGCGCTGGATTTAGTCCACAGGTAGCCAGTCTCTAGCACTACCAAATGAATGAATAAACACCAGCTTGGGCTCCTAGCCTACTGATAAATCCCGACTAGTATTTCCATTCCCAGACTGGGAAAGTCCTGAATACAGATTAGATTTTCCATGGAGGCCTTTGAAGGAATTCCCTTTGCTCACCTTGTAGTCTTGCTACCCTGGTAAGCAGAAGCAGCTCCTTGTCTGTGTGTCAAATGGATAAGGATCACCCATGTATGAAGGACAGCACTCAGCATCTCACAGTCCATTTTCATTGCTTGTAAATACTGTAGCAACCTCTTGCCTGCTTTGCTTCCCCTAGAGATGGTACCACATCCCAGTGTTGCTCCTGCCAGCCACTAACCTTTATTGCTAGAAGAGCTCCCCCAGGACCCCACAGTTCTGGAGAGAGAGGCACTAAGTCTTTATTGGGAAGAGCGTCTACCCACCTTCCCTCACTGCAGACGATAGACACACTCGGTGTCAGGGTAGGATGGCAGGTTCAGCTGGTACTTCTTTTCCAGAGCAGGGGGCACAAAACGACCCCCCAGGTAATGATAGCGACCGGTAAACTGGGTTGCAGACTTTTTGGGTGCCGTCAGCGAAATGAGCAAGTCTGGCTGGATCCCTCCACCTCCAGAGTTTCCTTTTTCTACATCCCATCCTGGAAGAAGAGTAATGTTCAGGGAGAGTGGAAGAGGCCAGATGTCCAGTCCCTTCCACACCTTGCTTTACCCCAATCCTGAAGGAGTGGGGAGCCCCCTCTGACCCCAACCAGATGAACTCTCATCCTACAAGCTCCATGTACCCTTGGGCTTTGGTCTCCTCATGGAACCAACGTGTAAAGGGGGCTCTTGAACTCTGCTCCCCAGCCCTGATGTGGAGTCCAGAAAGCTGTGTTCTGCCCCTCTAGACTCAAATTATTTTGGACCTGGTCTGAGCCATTGCTCAAGAATCAGGAGGCTGGGCGTGGTGGCTCACACCTGTAATCACAGCACATTGGGAGGAGGAAGCGAGAGCATTGTCTGAGCTCAGGAGTTCAAGACCAGCCTAGGTAACATGGCAAGACCTCACCTCTATTGTAAATTAAAAAATTAGCCCGGGTGTGGTGGCTTATGTTGTAATCCCAGCACTTTGGGAAGCTGAGGTGAGAGAATTGCCTGAGCCCAGGGGTTTGACAAAAGCCTGGGCAACTTGGTGAGACCTTATCTCTATAATAAATCAGAAAATTAGCCAGATGTGGTGGCATGCACCTGTGGTTCCAACACTTGGGAGGCTGAGGTGGAAGAATGGCCTGAGCCTAGCAGGTCAAGGCTGTGGTGGCCATGATCGTGCCACTGTACTCCAGCTTGGGTGACAGAGTGATTCTCTGACTCAAAACAAAATTATCTAGGCATGGTGGCATGTGCCTGTAGTCCCAGCTACTTGGGATACTGAGGTGGAAGGATTGAGCCTAGTGGTTGAGGTTGTGATGGCTGTGATTGTGCCACTGTACTCCAGCCTAGGTGACAGTGAGACTGACTCGAAAAAAAAAAAATCAAGCCGGGCTCGGTGGCTCAGCCTGTAATCTCGTGCTTTGGGAGGCCGAGGTGAGTAGATTGCCTGAGCCCATGGGTTCAAGACCTCCCTGGGCAACTTGGTGAGACCTCATCTCTACAATAAATCAAAAAATTAGCCGGGTGTGGTAGCTGTGCCCATAGTTCTGGCTACTTGGAAGGCTAAGGTGGAAGGATTGCCAGAGCCCAGCAGGTTGAGGCTGCGATGGCCGGGAGCGGCCACTGCACTCCAGTCTGGGTGACAGAGTGAGACTCCAACTCAAAAAAAAAAAAAAAAAATCAGTACTTTTGAATACCACCTTTGAGACACAGGGTAGGACCCCAGTTCCCCCAATCCTCTGTATCCCAGCACCTGAGGGAATGTCAATGCTGGCAATGGGCACAGTGAGTCCCTTCAGGACACCGAGGATGCTGCGAAATGGCTCTCGAACATCGCCCTTGAAGCTGAAGCCGAAGATGGCGTCCACCACCAGCTCATATAGCTCATCAATCATCGTGGGCTGTGGTGGAGTAGGAAACGGAAAGGATTTGAGAGCCTTAACTGGAGAAAGCTGTCCTCTGCAACCACGACCACTCACAGAGGCACAACTGTATCTGCATCTCATTCAGAGGGCACCCTGAAGCCTAGAGGGAGTTGGCCACTGATTCAGGCGAAACTGAGTGCAGACATTTTCTGTTCATAGTGTTGGCCTCCTACTGGGAAGTCTATGGTGTGGGATAGCCTGAGACTGGGAGTCAAGAGGGCCAGATTCTGGCTCAACTCTGCCATGATTCAATTCTGTGGCAAACTCCTTCTCTACGTTAGTATCTTCATTTATAAAGCGGGTTAAGAATATAAATATATAATCTCAAATGTCCCATCTCCAAAGCAATGTGTCTGCAAAAAGGGTTAGGGTGAGGCAGTCACTCCAACTCCTGAGAGGGGCAGACAGCGTGTTTACTACATGCCAGGGGATCTGACTCCAGGGTGTAAGGAGTGACCAAGGAAGGTGAAGAGGAAAGAAGCTTTAGAGATGGTGGTGCTGGGGACTCATGGGGCACTTTATAAGGAAGAGAAGGCTTCAACACGCCTTCCACTACAGCATCATTAAGGTGCATTCTATGTCAGGCACCAAGATGGGCTCAGCCTGGAAGCAGGAAGGCAGAGCAGGGCACAGGCAGTGGTCACTGGGGATATGAGGTATTGACTGGGGCCACCTACCTCTGGGGGCATTTCACCAAGGAAAGGGATGTCCATTTTTTGACACTGGGTCACCAATGCAGTGAAGAGTGGCTTGCTAGGTCTTTTGGGGTAATAAATGGTTGGTTCATAGCCCTAAGAAAGAAAAGTGGTAATTCAGTCCCAGAATCCTATCCCCTCCCCCATGGCCCCTCCTGACATACTCACAAAAAGCTGGAGGTGTCGAGCGCAGACCAGGCCATCTCCTCCATTATTCCCCGGACCACAGATGACCAGGACAGCAGGGGGGCTCCTGGACATGGACTTGGGGGGATATGCCTGAAGGCAAAGTCAAGAGGGGTTCAGGGCTGTTTCAGGCAGTAACAGGCCAGGCAGGCCCAGCGGTCTCTCCCATCCCTTTGTGCCTAGGGTAGGGGGCTTGGACAGACAGCGCTCCTCTCAAAGGCTGAGGGTTGTGCCACTGACCTTGGCAATGGCTGTGGCACAGCTCAGCCCAGCCAGCTCCATGAGTTGGTCCACGCTGAACCGGTACTCGTTAAACAGCTCTTCGTCCACGGCCTGGGCCTCCTGCTGGCTGAGGGACACCTGGGCCTGAGTCCCCGCCCCTCAGAGGCGCCGGCGCCGGCGGCGCGGCCGTCCGGTCCCGCCCCGGAGGGAGAGCAGGCCACCCTCGCCGACGCGCCCCCCGCGCCCGCCTAGGGCCTCGCCCACCTCAGGTACTTCACCGTCGTGCTCGCCATGACCTCGGAGTACCCGCGGCCGCCCGAGTTCAGCCGCTGCGGTGCCCACCAGGTGGGTCCCGAGCGGCAGGCGCCGGCCGGGCTTTTGATTCGCTGCAGGCGCGAGCCCGCAACCAGCAGCCCGAGCCCCAGCAGCGCCCGCAGTCCCGACATCCAGCCCGGAGCGCGCCGCCCGCCCG
>NW_007100390.1:192167-194279 GCF_000164805.1 Carlito syrichta | reverse complement strand
CGGCGCTCGCCCCGCCCCCGAGAGGCCGGCGCTGAGCGCGCGCGCGCCCAGGAAGCGGCCCCGGAACCGGCGGCGGGCGTGTGCTCTGGCCGCTCCTCGGGGTTTGTGCAGCAGGCGCCCGGGTTCAGAGGCTCGTTCCAGCCTGGACCATCTTCCCTTACAGCCGGGATGCCAGCCCTTCTCGAGAGCGTTGCTGATTGCTACATATTTCCAGGTATACCGAAGCGCTTTGCTCCCAACCGCCCTTTGAGAATGATAATAAATGGTTTTGTAGCACTTTCAGACAACTGTGTAGCATAGCAATTAGTCAAGATTCCTGCCCCACCACTTAGTCGATAAGTTAACGCGGACATTCCTGATTGTCAGTTTCTCGGCTACACAACAGGGATACGAATACACACTTATGAGGAGGCAATGCAAGCAAAGCTTTTGCAGTGGCCTGGTACCTGGTACGTAAATTAAGCCAGTGTTCTTATTCACACTACTGAGCTCTTCATATCACTTAGGGTATCTCTCTGCACTACAATAGCTTCCCCTACCTCAGTTTTTAGCAGAATATCATGCTGTACATCTCTGATCATACTTAATCCCCCTTTACCAAGACCGTTGCTATGGAAATATAAAATTATAAACTTTAAATAGGTTGGGTAAGCTATGGTTAAAAATGTAATTGAGACCACAGGCTTCCGGCCCCAATATTTCACTAAAAACCTTGAGAGGAGAATAACTTTTTTTTTTTCAACAGTAGCATGTCTGACTACAGGAAGAATACATTTTACCTAGGTTTTTGTTGTTGTTGTTTTTTTTTTTTTTTTTTTTTTGGTTTTTTTTTTAGTTGGAGTCTCACTCCATGGCCCAGGCTGGAGTGCAGTGGCATACTCATAACCACCCCAGCGTTGACCTGCTGGGCTCCTGTGATCCTTTTGCCTTAGCCTTCCAAGTAGCCAGAACTACAGACATGTGCTACCACATCTAGCTGATTTTTTTTTTTTTTTTTTTTAATTGTAGAGATGAGGTCTCACCAAGTTTCCCAGGCTGGTCCCGAACCCCCCCAGGTTCAGGCAAACCACTCACCTTGGCCTCCCAAAGTGCTGTGTGAAAGGATGGACTGAGAGTGGGAAGCCATTTTTCATCTTGTTCTTAAACTCTGACACAATGATGAGAAAGTAGAAGCTATGCTTTTGGAGAAATGCACACTTTAGGTTTAATTAACTTTACCACTTTGTCTTTTCAGAAACAGACTTCCAGGTATCGGAGGTATCTCATAGTGGCAATCAAGCGTAAAGGGAATTTACAAGGCCTAAGATATCATACCTGGTCAAGGACTGTAAAAGTCATGAAACTTGTAATTACAAAAGCTATAGCCCGCACAGAGGGGGAGCGGATGGGGACTTAATCTTCCAGTAGAACGAGCCCTATCTACAGGGAAGTCGAGCCCTATCTACAGGGAAGTCAAGGACCCCCAAAGCTACTGGGAATGCCTAGGAGATCAGGAGGAAGTGCACACCATTAGCTCCAAGGAATGTTGTTCGGGAAGATACAGGAGAATTGGAATCCTTGTCACACCCTTCTCTAGGGTCTGTGATAATGTGGGTGAACATTAATGAGTCTCTGTCTCACAGGATTGCCAAAACATCCACAGGTGGTCGATAAGGAAGTCACGGGCAGTCTCGTGCAGTCCCAAGCATCTCCAAGAAAAGGATTTAAGCCAAGACTTGGGAGGCTACGCGGCCACACTCACCTAGAGTGTAGGCCCACTCCCTGTCTGTGGGGGGTGAACTTTTCTCAGATAAATTTTTTCTTTTCTCACCGTTTTGTGTGTCGCAATTCTTTGCATTTACTTGGATCTCTGGGTTGCCAGCGTGCACCTCCGGCTTGCCAGCCCCGGCAGTGCTGCGTGCCTCCCTGTGCCTCTCCACTCTCACCCTGTCCGTCCGTACCCTAACACTGGGATTACAGGCTGAACCACCAAGCCAGCCCAGCCTACCTAAGTAGACACACTCTTGGTTAAATGTTGGGGAAGAACAAACCCTTTACCATCAAGGTACTAAGATAAAGATAATTATCCAGATTGTGATGGAGTGTATGTGTGTGTGTGTGTGTGTGTGTGTG
>NW_007100390.1:184656-192147 GCF_000164805.1 Carlito syrichta | reverse complement strand
CCCCCCCCCCCCCCCCCCCGCCCAAATTCGCATATTGAAGCACTAACACCCCAGTGTGATGACATTTGGAGGTGGGGCAGTAACTGAATATTTTAGCCTTAAAATGTATTTTATGCACTCTTCCTTAGCTTTAAAATTGTCCTTTAAACTTTTTTTTCCTCTTCTCCCTCTGCGATGATGTCTAATTCTATGCTTCCTTGGAAATTCCAAGGGCTAATCTTAAAGCAAGCCAGACATAAAGGCTTAGCTGTGGAACTCTCTCCAGTTAGGCAGAGCCTCGAGGCAGTTAATCTACAACCCAGCCACTATCTGGATACTGCCGATCAGGCCATCAGGCCTCTGAGGTGGTTTATCTTAGAACATACTGGGCCTGAGCCTCATTTAAGGAGCGCTCCCACCTGAGGGGATTCACAGACGACTGATCCACTGCCTGGCCACAGCCAAGATGACACCAGTCAAACCCCCAGATGGACAATTACCTAAGATAGCCATCGGAACAAGGACACGTAGGCTCCACACCCTACCCAACTCCTGCACGTTTTCCATACCAGTTTTCACTTTAAAAACCCCTTTGACCTGTCTGAAATCTGACAGCATACTTGAGACATTAGTCTGCCATATCCTCAGGAAGCTGGCGTCTTCAATAAACCTGTTTTTCCTTCCACCAATTCTCTTCTCTGGAGTTTGGCTTTGAGCAGTGAGCACCCAGACCTGGGTCTGATTACAGGGCCTTTGGGGGATGATTAGATTAGGGTTAGTTGAGGTATAAGGGCAAGGCCTTGGCCTGGTGGGACGAGTGTCCTCATGAGAGCATCTTGCCCTCCTCCCTCTCTTCCCTTCTCTCTCCCTGGGCCTCTCCTCCTTTCGGTCACTAGAACCTCCACCGTGCTGGCACGCAGATCTCAGACTTCTAGTCCATCAAACTCTGAGAAAATAAATTTCTATGGCTCAAGCACCTAATCTATGATATTTTGTTATGACAGCCCAAACTAAGATAGGCGAAGTGAAGGCCCTCTTTTTATGCTAGATTAGTTCCTATTCTGTGCCATGAAATGCATTCCTGGCGAGTTCACTGAGAAAGGCAAGAACCCCTCCTGCTTATAATTAGTATTTGGATATTCTCCTTTTTTTTTTGAGTTGGAGTCTCACTCTGTCGCCCAGACTGGAGTGCAGTGGCCACTCCCGGCCACCGCAGCCTCGACCTGCTGGGCTCCGGCTATCCTTCCGCCTCAGCCTTCCGAGTAGCCGAAATTACAGATGTGGGCTACCATGCCCGGCTAATTTTTTGATTTATTGTAGAGATGAGGTTTTGCCTGCCCAGGCGGGTCTCGAACCCGCTGGCTCAGGCAATCCACTCACCTCAGCCTCCCAAAGGCATGGGATTACAGGCTGAGCCACCAAGCCCGGCTGATATTCTTTTTAATTACAAAAGGTTTATTATCTCCTATGGGTTGTACCCTTGACCTCCAGCTATACTTGTTTTGCATGGTTTTTTTCTTTTTTGGAAAGTTGAATTTGTCAGACTCTGACTATAGTGGGAAATTGAGTTCAGTCCTCTAAATTGTAATGTACACACAGTGTATATGAAGGGGAATGCAAAAAACCCTGCATTTATTTATAAAAACTTGTATATTTCCTAATCATCAAAGAAATGCAAATTAAAATCATCCTGACTGGAGATAACCACCTAACTCCAGCCAGGATAGCCATTATTAATAACACAAAAAACAACAGAGCTGGAGAGGATGCAGGGGAAAAGGGAACACTTATACACTGTTAGTGGGAGTGTAAATTAGTACAACCTCTGTAAAAAACAGTATGGCGATTTCTAAAAGATCTGAAAATTAACCTTCCATAAGACCCAACAATCCCCCTTCTGGGAATATACCCAGAGGCATTCAAATCATTACAAAAAAGATACCTGCACACATATGTTTACTGCAGTACTATACACAATAGCAAAAACATGGAAACAACCGTGCTACCCACTGAAAGTGCACTGGATTTTTTAAAAAATGGTGGCTGGGCATGGTGGCTCACAACTATAATCCCAACACTCTGGGAGGCCAAAGTGAAAGGATTGCCTGAGCCCATGGGTTCAAGACCAGACTGGACAACTTGGTGAGACCTCATCTCTACAGTAAATCAAAAATTAGCTGGGTGTGGTTATGTGCACCTGTAGTTCTAGCAACTTGGAAGGCTGAGGTGGAAGGATCACCTGAACCCAGCAGGTTGAGGCTGTGGTGGCCCTGAGCAGCATGCCACTGTCAGGGAAGGTAGAGGGCCCAAAACATCATTGTACGATGACCACTAGCATACCTAATCCTGAATTATACCCCATATCTTTAAAATAACATCAAAATAAATTTTTTAAAAAATTGTGTGTCTTTTTTTTACATGTTTAAACTTCAGCTGGGCACAGTGGCTCATATCTGTAATTCCAGCACTTGGGGAGGCTGAGGAGAAAGAAATGCCTGAGTGCAGGGATTCAAGACCAACCTGGACAACTTGGCAAGACCTCGTCTCTACAATAAATAAAAAAATTAGCTGGGCATGGTGGCGCCTGCATGTAGTTCCAGCACTTTGAAAGGCAAAAGGGAAAGGACCACCTGAGCCCAACAAGTAGAAGCTGTGATAGCTGTGAGCATGCCACTGCACCTTCAGCCTGGGCAACTGAGTGAACCTCTGACTAAAAACATAATAATAATACAAATAAATAAACTTCAGGAACCTTCAAAGTACTCTCCGTTTGATGCCATATACCTATTGAGACACTTTTTCCACTACTCAGTTTTTGAACTCACCGTTTTGATGCCTTTTACTGCTTCTACAGTTTTTTGTTTCACCTCTTCAACACTGGCAAAATGTTTCCTTTTGAGGACTTTTTTCATCCGAGGAAACAAAACACAAGTTGCTTGGGGTGAGATCCGGTTAATGGTGGGGGGTGGGGGGGGATGGAGGTCATGCCACTTTTGATAAAAAATAGGAAACAATTTCATTGCCGTACGTTGTACATTTAAATCACCCATCATGAAATGGGTAAACGTGTTGAAAGAATCCAAAAATAAAATAAAAATTGAAGCGGAATGCAGCCTCTCCCAGCGCTAGCTGGTACACTGATGTCCGTGGGTTCCTAGAACATTTACCTAGCGAGGAAAGCTTGTACTACAAGGGGCCTGCCCTCCAAATGAGGATTCTGGGGTTTTTTGGGGTCCCCCTCATGTTTCAATAGGATAATCTTATCCAATATCTCATTCAGTTTTCTTTTCTTTTTTTCTGCAAAAAGCTTTATTTCCATTTGGTCCAGGGCTTGGGAGAGGGCTCCAGGGTGGCTAAAAAGCTGCCTAGTGGCTGGAGGGACAGGCTCGGCAGAAGCCCTAATATTCTGAAGAGGGCCCTTGGAGGTTGCTGGGCTCCTAGTCGTGCCTCCAGCCTAGTCTTTTGAGGAGATACTCGACCAGCCCAGCCTGGGGCCCAGCCAGCCTCCGAAGGTTGGTCAGGTGGTCGCCAATCTTTTTTTTTTTTTTTTTGAGTTGGAGTCTCACTCTGTCGTCAGGCTGGAGTCCAGTGGCATGCTTCTGGCCACTGTAACCTCGACCTGCTGGGCTCAAGCGATCCTTCCACCTCAGCCTCCAGAGTAGCTGGGACTACAGGCATGTACCACCATGCCCGGCTAATTTTTTATTAGAGACAAGATCTTGCTATGTTTGCTGAGGCTGGTCTTGAACTCCTGGACTCAAGTAATCCTACCACATTGGTTTCCCAAAGTGCCAGGATTACAGGCATGAGCCACCATGCCCAGCCATGAAGGTTCACTTCTAAAACACAATGTGATGCGTGATTCTTTTCTTTTTTCTATTTTTTTTTTTTTTTAAGTCAAGAGTCTCACTCTGTCGCCCAGGCTGGAGTGCAGTGGCACGCTCACGACCACTGTAGCCTCGACCCGCTGGGCTCAGGTGATCCTTCCACTTCAGCTTTCCAAGTAGCTGGAACTACAGGTATGCACCACCACATCCGGCTAGTTTTTTGCTTTATAGTAGAGGTGGAATCTTGCCAGTTCTCCCAGGCTGGTCTTGAACCTCTGGGCTCAGACAATCCTCTTGCCTCTGCCTCCCAAAGTGCTGGGATTATATATGTGAGCCACTGCACCCAGCCTGTGACGCATGTCTCTTGACATAGATGATATATGTTTGAATACATGTGGTAGGTGTTCACATGAATCATCTCATTTTATTTTCACTGCAACCCTATTATTCCCATTTCAGAGATGAGAAAACTGAGGTTCAAAGATGTTGAATGACATACCCAGTGATAGTGACAGCTGTCGAGATCCAAGCAGCCTGACTTTGAGCCTGCCCACAAGTTTTGTTCTAAACTGAACTGCCTCACCTGATCCAGAAATACGACGTAAGGGGTTGTCACTGCTGCCTTCATTCTGAAGAGGCATAACTATAAAATAACAACACAGAAATATCCTACCACCCACCCCCAGAATTGATCAAAGAACCAAATGGGAAACAAAGCAAACACACTGGGAAGGTGGTACTCAAACTCTAGTCCATCTCGTTTCTGCCATTCAGACTTTTGGAGTTGTCTTTGGGAAGTGCGTTCAAAGCCAGGTCAGAAGGGACGTGCCTGCTCAGTTCCAGATGCTTTGCATATATTGTCTAACTTAATCCTGTCAATCCCATATGTTTTTGGTTTGTTCGTTTTTGAGTCGGAATCTCGCTATCATCCAGGCTGGAGTGCAGTGGCATGCTCACGGCCACTGCAGCCTGGACCTGCTGGGCTCAGGTGATCCTTCTACCTCAGCCTTCCAAGTAGCTGGGACTACAGGTGTGTGCCACCGTGCCCAGCTAATTATTTAATTACTGTAGAGACAGGGTCTCGCCAAGTTGCCAGAGCTGGTCTGGAACCCCTGGGTTCAGGCCATCTCAAAAGTGCTGGGACTATAGGCGTGAGCCACTGCACCCAGCCCCTATGATGTATTCACTTGCCTAAGATATAGCTATTAAATGGTAGAGCTGGTGGTGATGGTTGACGCTGGGCCAGACTGACCCAATAGCGATACTCACGTGTGGCATCCGCTGCAAACCTGTCCCTTAAAATCCATTCTCGCCGGGCTCGGTGGCTCAGCCTGTAATCCTGTGCCTTTAGGAGGCTGAGGTGAGTGGATTGCCTGAGCCCGCGGGTTCGAGACCCGCCTGGGCAGCGAGACCTCATCTCTAAAATAAATAAAAAAATCAGCTGGGCGTGGTAGCACATGCCTGTAATTCCGGCTACTTGGAAGGCTGAGGTGGAGGGATTGCTGGAGCCCAGCAGGTGAGGCTGCGGTGGATGGAAGCGGCCACTGCACTCCAGTCTGGGCGACCGAGTGAGACTCCAACTCAAAAAAAAAAAAAATCCATTCTCCTTCTTCCTTTGGTAGCAGATCTCCTGAGTTTTATCTGGTCACAGGGCTGCCTGGCTAAGCACTACATTTTCCAAACTCCCTTGTGGCAGCTAGGCATAGCCATGTACTGAATTCTGACAGTGTGATACAAACCAAAATGATACATGCAATTTCCAAGTTATACGGGGCCCAACAATTAAGTTAACGGACTCATCCTAGAAAAAACGCTTCATACCTTATTGCTGAATATCACTACAGTCACCTTCGAAGTACTCCCCTTAGGAAGCTATGCAACAACAGCAGCACCTAGCACCTAGTCCACCTGTCAAAACTATCTTGAAAGTCTCTTTCTGGAATGGCCATCAGAGCTGTTATCCCTGATGTCATATTACCCCTGACCGTATTACAACCTTGATGTTCTGAATATCATCATCAAAATGTCTTTCTTTTCATATTTATCTTTGAGTAAAGAAAAGTCATTGGGGGCCTGATCAGGTGAGTAGGGAGGGTGTTTCAATACAGTTATTTGTTTACTGGCTAAAAACTCCCTTACAGGCAGTGCTGTGTGAGCTGGTGAAATGTCATGATGCAAGAACTCCTTTGGGACCATTTTTGCACATAACTTTCCTCATGCCAAGATTTTCACTTAAGATTTTTCTAACTTTTTCTCTATCAGTGTTTATTTGGTCTGCTGTGCTGCTTCTCACAGCTGACGATTTTGATGCACAATTTGATGAATTCTTGCAGTGTTTGAGTCAGTTCTGCTTGTTACTGGCCATCCTGCCCTCTTTTCATCAGTGATGCCTTCTGTCCCCTCAGAAAAACATTTAATCCATTTGGACACTGCCGTTTTCTTCATGGCATTATCACCATAAAGTTGGACTAACACGTCTCTGGTTTCACTTCCACTCTTGCCAAGTTTAACAAGAAATGTAATGTTTGTTTGTTGCTCTAATTCAAGCTCTGACATTCTCACAACAGCACACAGAAACATACTACAACAATAATGAACTCCACTCAGCAAGACACCGTCACACATCGACACAAACACAGCTGTGAGACATTGATATACCAAGGTTATGAAACCTTGCAGAGTTGTTTGTGAACTTTTTTTTTTGAGTTGGAGTCTCATTCTGTTGCCCATTCTGGAGTGCAATGGCATGCTCACTGTCATCACAGCCTAGACCTACTGGCTTCAGGTGATCCTTCTGCCTCCACCATCCAAGTAGCTGGAACTACAGGCACGCGCCACTACTCCTGGCTAGTTTTTTTATTTATTGTAGATATGAGGTCTTGCCATGTTGCCCAGGCGAGTCTTGAACCCATGGACTCAGGCAATCCTCTCACCTCCATCTCCCAAAGTGCTGGGATTACAGGCTGAGCCACCGAGACCCACCTAGTCTTTTCTTTTTTTTTTTTTTGAGTCAGAGTCTCACTCTCTCACCCAGGCTGGAGTGCAGTGGCATGCTCATGGCCACTGCAGCCTTGACCTGCTGGGCTCAGGTGACCCTTCCAGCTCAGCCTTCCAAGTAGCTGGAACTATAGGCACGCACCACTGCTCCCAGCTAATTTTTTGATTTATTGTAGAGATGAGGTCTCGCCAAATTGCCCAGGTGGGTCTCGAACCCACGGGATCAGGCAATCCTCTAGCCACCCTCTCCCAAAGTGCTGGGATTACAGGCATGAGCCACTGTGCCTGGCTAAGTTTATGAACTTAATTGTCAGTCCTTGTACTCTTAAAAATATGCATGTGCCCCTCACTTCCTCTATTCCTACTTACTGGAATGAAAGTAAGTAATATGTTGGAGCTGAAGCAGCCATTTAAGACCATGAGACAGAAATCCTGTGTTAAGAATGGCAGAGCATCCTGTCTGGGTCCCTAAACTACAGGAAACCACCACATCAGCCCTGGGCTGCTTATAAGAGAAAGTTCTCTCTGCTTAAAGACACAGTTATATTGGCCCTTGTTGTGGCTGGTGAACCTATGTCCTAATTAAGACACCTTGATACCTGTCAAGATAATAAGCTCCATGTATCTGTTTTTATTTTATTTTATTTTATTTTTTGAGTTGGAGTCTCACTCTGTCACCCAGACTGGA
>NW_007100390.1:178441-184472 GCF_000164805.1 Carlito syrichta | reverse complement strand
TCAGTTGCCCAGGTGGGTCTCGAACCCGCGGGCTCAGACAATCCACTCACCTCAGCCTCCCAAAGGCGCGGGATTACAGGCTGAGCCACCAAACCCAGCTTGTATCTGGTTTTTTTGAGTTGGAGTCTTACTCTGTCGCTCAGACTGGAGTGCAGTGGCCGCTCCCGGCCACCGCAGCCTCCACCTGCTGGGCTCCGGCAATCCTTCCGCCTCAGCCTTCCAAGCTGGAACTACAGGTGCACGCTACCACGCCCGGCTAATTTTTTGATTTATTGTAGAGATGAGGTCTTGCCTGCCCAGGCGGGTCTCGAACCCGCGGGCTCAGGCAGTTCACTCACCTCAGCCTCCCAAAGGCAGGAGATTACAGACTGAGCCACCGAGCCCGGCTGTATCTGTTTTTAAATTATTATTATCATTTTGTAGAGATGAAGTCTCACTATGTTGCCTAGGCAGGTCTCGAACTCCTGGGCTCAAACAATCCTCCTGCTTTGGCCTCCCAAGTGTGAGCCACTGCACCCAGCCACTAAGTCCATTTAGATAAGAAAGGTTATCAGCTGTGTCCCTAAGCCTAGCATCCTGCCTAGCACACAGCAGAATACAAATACAAATATTTTAGTAATTCCTCAAAATACCCTTGTGCAGTAGTAGGCAGTACAGTAGAAGCCCTTGAAGAGTGGTGGAATGTGCCACCTCAAAATATTTCACTAGGCATAAGGATTATTTTGAGCTAAAGGCACTTGAAAAACAGCAGATACGAGAAGGTAGTCTGACCTCCCCTTTTCTTCCTGAAAGCAGGAAACAAAACTCCCATGTAAAAGATGTCCTCCTTACACCAGGAGGAAGGAAATTTGTCACCAGTTGAGGCCAAGAGCATTCTGTACAGACTTTGTTAAAATAATTCTTGGCTGGGCGTGGTGGCTCACGCCTGTAATCCCAACACTTTAGGAGGCCGAGGCTGGAGGATTGCTTGAATTCAGGAGTTTGAGACCAGCCTAAGGAACATGGTGAGATCTTGTCTCTACAAAAAAAAAAAAGTTTGCCAGACTCAGTAGCTCAGCCTGTAATCCCAGCACTTTGGGAGGCCGAGGTAAGTGGATTGCCTGAGTCTGCAAGTTCGAAACCAGCCTGGGCAACTTGGTGAGACCTCGTCTCTACAATAAATAAAAAATTAGCTGGGCGTGGTAGTGCGTGCCTGTAGTTCTGCTCTTTCTTTAGCCCCCTCATATATCTCAGTTGTTTTTCCACAATTGCCTCTCTTTGTTCCGCCTCTTAGAAAACCCCTTTCTTGGGTCATCATTTCCTCAGGAGGGCTCCCATGTCATGAAGACTGATATTAAGTAACTCAATTCCATGAGCTCAGGCAATCCTCTCACCTCAACCTCCCAAAGTGCTGGGATTATAGACGTGGGCCACCACGCCTGGTCATGATATTAAGTAACTCTGCATGCTTTTCTCCTGTTAATTGTCTTATGTCAATTTAATTCTCAGGCCCAGTCAGAGACCCAAAGAGGGCAGAGGTAACATTCTGCTTCCCTTACTCTCTCTTATCTGACATGATTGGGAGCGGGTTATTTTATTTCAACTTAAAACAAACAAAAAAATACATTCATTTTCCATCTGTCAAAGAGGGGCCATAAAGCCGGGCTCGGTGGCTCAGTCTGTAATCCCCCGCCTTTGGGAGGCTGAGGTGAGTGGATTGCCTGAGCCCGCGGGTTCAAGACCCGCCTGGGCAGCGAGACCTCATCTCTACAATAAATAAAAAAAATCAGCCGGGCATGGTAGCGCATGCCTGTAATTCCGGCTACTTGGAAGGCTGAGGCGGAAGGATCACCGGAGCCCAGCAGGTCGAGGCTGCGGTGGCTGGGAGTGCCCACTGCACTCCAGTCTGGGCAACAGAGTGAGACTCCAACTCAAATAATAAAAAAAAAAAAAAGAGGGGCCATGGTCCTTCCATTGAGGATGGAGCCAGTGACTGGAGTTCTCCACCATCCAACCTTCTTAAGTGCCCCTCACCAGCTGGTGTCACCTGACATTTCCGGTTTGCCTCCTGAAGGTGAAACAATCAATGGCGTGTGAAGCAATCTGAGGGCAGAATTTATTTAGATTTTTATGATTCTCTCCCAATTTGTAATCATCTCCTTGCTCACATCTAATTCTACAGCAGCTTTTAAAAATAACTCACGGCCGGGCGCAGTGGCTCAAGCCTGTAATCCCAGCACTTTAGGAGGCCTAGGTGAGAGAACTGCCTGAGCTCAGGAGTTCGAGACCAGCCTGGGCAACTTGGCGAGACCTCATCTCTATAATAAATCAAAAAATAAGCCAGGCGTGGTAGTGCACACCTGTGGTTCCAGCTACTTGGAAGGCTAAGACAGAAGGATCATGTGGGCCAAGCAAGTGGAGGCTGTGGTGGCCAGTGTCACTGTACTCCAGCTTGAGCAACAGAGTGAGACTACCAACTAAAAAACAAACAAACAAAAGTAACTCACCTTTTTTCTCCATCACTGGAAGAAAATAATAATAATAAAGAAAAAGAATTCGTTACCCGCCTGGGCAGCGAGACCTCATCTCTACAATAAATCAAAAAATCAGCCGGGCGTGGTAGCGCGCGCCTGTAATTCCGGCTATTCAGAAGGCTGAGGCGGAAGGATCGCCGGAGCCCAGCAGGCGAGGCTGCGGTGGCCGGGAGTGGCCACTGCACTCCAGTCTGGGCGACCAAGTGAGACTCCAACTCAAAAACAAAAAATAGAAAAAGAAAGTCACCTTAGTTGAGTCTCCTAAGGATTCAACCTAGTTTTTGTAGATACAATGCTTGTTTTCACACTCTTAGTTCAACAATTTATGTAATATTTAATTACAAATTGGAATGACACATGCAATTGGCAGAAACACACTTGGTATTAAATCACAACTGACTCAGTAGGCGATGGCTTAGTGCTCATGGCCTGGGACTGAATCCCAATTTCTCCACATACTAGCTGTGTGACCTGGGAATTCAAACTGCTGAAGCTTTGTGCCTTACTTTCCTCATCTGTGAAAGGGAACAATAATAGCACCTCATAAGTGGGTTGGACAGGATAAGGGAGAAAACGCTCGTGAGTCGCTTGGCATAGTGTGAAACCTGTGCCAAGTGCTCAGTCAATGTTGCATACAAGGTCTGACAATTAGGTTTGCGAACTCATCCTAGAAAAAATGCTCCATACTCCCTATTGCCAAATGTCACTATGGTCACCTTCAAAGTACCCTCCTTGGGAAGCTATGCACTGACACCAGCACCTACTCCACCTGTCAAAGCAATTTTGAACTCTTTCTCTGGAACGGCCATCAGAGCTGCTGTCGTCGTATTACCCTTGATGTCCTGAATCATCAAATAGCTTCCTTTCAATATTTCCTTTATCTTCGGATAAAAAAAAAGTCACTGGGGGCCAGGTTGGGTGAGTAGGGAGGATGTTCCAATTCAGTTACTTTTTACTGGCTAACAACTCCCTCATAGACAGTGCTGTGTGAGCTGGTGCACTGTCGTGATGCAAGAGCTCCTTCAGAACCATTTTTGCACACACTTTTCTCATGCCAAGATTTTCACTCAAGATTTTTCTGTTTCTCTATTGATGTTTATTTTGTCTGCTGTGCTTCTTACAGTCAGCCGACGGTTCTGACATACAACTCGACAAATTTTTGGAGTGTTTTGGTCAGTTCTGCTCATTACTGACTGTCTTGACCTGTCTTCATCAGTGATGCTTTCTGTCCCTTCAGAAAAACATTTAATCCATTTGTACACTGCCGTCTCCCCCATGGCATTATCCCCAAAAACTGCACTAACATGTCCCTGATTTCACGTCCATTCTTGCCAAGTTTAACAAGAAATGTAATGTTTGTTAGTTGTTCTAATTCAAACGCTGACATTCTCGCAACAACAGCTCTGATGGCCATTCCAGAAAAAGAGTTCCAAAATTGCTTTGATGGGTGGACTGGACATAGGCATCAGTGCATAGCTTCCTAAGGGGAGGACTTTGAGGGTGACTGTAGTGATATTCAGCAATGAGGTATATAGCGCTTCTTCTAGGATGAGTTCACAAACTTAATGGTCAGACCTCATAAATCAGTTCTGTTCTGCGGATGCCCACGTTTGGCATCCCTCCGTCCCCCGAATTTCACAGAGGGAGTGGAGTGCGTCAGTCAGGTAAGACGTACCTTCCATGGTAATATTACCATCTCCCATACGAGAAAATGGAGTGGTCTGGAGAGAGTCAGTGACTCCAAAGTCACTTAACCAAGGAGTCAGTTCTGATTTTGATTTTGATTATTTATTTGTTTAGAGCAGGGTCTCACTCTGTCACCCAGGCTGGAGTGTGGTGGCACAGTCAGCTCACTGCAGCCTTGAACTCTTGGACTCAAGTGATCCTCCTGTCTCAGTCTCCCAAGTAGCTGGGACTATAAAAGCACACCACCACCACGCCTGGCTTTTTTTTTTTGAGACAGGCTCTTGCTAGGTCCTCGAACTCCTGCCCTCAAGCGATCCTCCTGCCTTGGCCTCCCAAAGTACGAGGATTACAGGTATGAGCCACCATGCCTGGCCAGAAGTCAGTTTTTAGAACTACAAAGGTCCTAGCACTTATGAAGTTTGGATCCAGAGAGAAAAAGGAAACCCACCACCATTTTCTTGTTTTCTTTTACCTACGGAGTCCAAAAATCCCAATGCAGAGCTAACAGAACCTCTCGGTGTCCTGCCTCCTCTGGCTGTGCTGTGTTCCAGGTCCCTGTAGGAAGAAGTAGGGTCCCGGAAACCCCTGGAGTGTGTGTGGGGCAGGTGTGGCAGAGGCAAGGGCTGTGGCCACAGGTGATATCACATGATGGTGCAGAAGCCAGATGTAGTGGGCTTCCTCTGAGGGCTCCTGCTGAGGGCTTCCCTGGGCCACGTGGCTGACCTGAGGAGGCAGGAGGGAGCTTGGCACTGAAGGCAACTTGGGAAAGAAAGGGAGGCAGCCAGCCTGGCTCCAGCCTCCCGGGCCCTCACCTCTGCTGGTGGCCTCCAGGGCAGAGAGGAGGAGGCTTCACCACCGCCCTCACCCCCTCCCCCATTCTGCAGGACTCTCCCTTCCTCTGAGGCACCGGCAGGCCATGCAAGAGCCAGGGCCCACCATGGACCTCCGGGATTGGGGAAAGGTTGTTCAGATTGCTACAGGGTAACGACAAAGAGGCTTGGGACCAATATCCCAAGCACCAGAACACAGCTTTCATGGTGGTCCATTAAATCAGGCCGGCCAGGCTCAGTGGCTCAGTCTGTAATCCCAGCACTTTGGGAGGTGGAGGTGAGTGAATTGCCTGAGCCCGCGAGTTCAAGACCCACCCAGGCAACTTGGTGAGACCTCATCTCAACAATAAATCAAAAATTAGCCGGGTGTGGTAGCACACGCCTGTAGTTCCGGCTCCTTGGAAGGCTGGGGCGGAAGGATCGGCGGAGCCCAGCGGGTAGAGGCTGTGGTGGCTGGAAGTGTGTCACTGCCCTCCAGTCTGGGCAACAGAGTGGGACTCTGACTCAAAAAAAAAAAAAAACCATGCCAAGACACATCTTCCACGTGCTGTGCCATTCTTTAGGCCTCCTCTGTCCCAGGGACCCACCTGTTGGCTTGAGGGCCATCGGGTACCAGGGTGCCAGGGTACTCCACTCTGGGAGGGCCTGGACCTCCAAATGGAAGACGGGCCCCCGGTCCTGGACCTGGATGGAGAGAGACAGACATATACATCACAGACTGCTCTGCACCAGGAACCATTAGAGTGGAAAAGAGAAACATCTAGAGAGCCAGGAGGGGCTGGGGGTTGCACTGGTCACTATGCACGGAGGGTGCCAAGGACCGACCTCTCCAGGGTTGGTGCTTGGTACACACGGGCCGACTAGAGGGTAGATGGTGGGAGTGATTCAGTGTTCCTGGAAGGAAACGCACGAGAATGACATGGGTTCAAGTCAACTCAAGAAGTAGCAAGGGGCCGGGCTCGGTGGCTCAGCCTGTAATCCCGCGCCTTTGGGAGGCTGAGG
>NW_007100390.1:144586-177233 GCF_000164805.1 Carlito syrichta | reverse complement strand
GGGCCGGAGTCTGGGAAGGAAGGGTGAATGGAGAAGAAGGGCCGTCCAGCCGAGTGCGTGCGCGGCTACCCTGGCGGAGACAGGGTGGCCCCAGAGAGACCGAGCCCCGGGGTGTGCCGCTTCCCTCCGGGGATAAAATTCCGGGGTGAGGCCGTTTGTTCTGCTAAGACTCCCCCTAACAGGCTTGCGGGCTTATGCCCTATCAGGCCTGGCCAGGGCCTGACGACCACCCATCCTGTCTGGAGCCTCACGGGGCAAAGTCACAGATAGTTGGTAGCTGACCTTGGTCGGGACCCTCAATTTTCTGACCCCCCAATCCAGTCCTCTGCCTGCATGAGGCTGATTTAGTTTTGCTCGCAGATGGCAAATATGGTGTCCTCGTCTTTCAGATGGGAGGACGTAAAAGCTATGAAATACACGTGATACATATTAAAGTCCAATTTCAGCTCCCGGGGTGGGAAGAGCTTTTCTGAGGGTGTCTCAAAAGGCGAGGGAGGAGGCGGTTGGGAAGACGACTGTAGAGAGACCCGGAGCTGGAGACAAGTTTGAGCGCACCCGGGTTAAGAGCTACACGCGGGAGATCTGGCTTTGGGAGGGAGGAACTTCCTTGGAGCTCTATCGCCATCGTGTGGCCATTTCGGGAACTGCAGCCAAGGACTTGCGACCTTCTGCCTTTGTGTAAATGACTTAGGGCTACTGGGTACCGGGGCCACTTTTTTTTGTTTGTGTCCGAGTCACACCCTGTCGCCCACGCTCGCGGCCACCGCAGTCTCGACCTGCTGGGCTCTGGCCACCTTTCCATCTCAGCCTTCCAAGTAGCTGGAACTACAGGCACGTGCCACCGTGCCCTGCCAATTTTTTGATTTGTTGTAGAGATGAGATCTTGCCAAGTTGCCCAGGCTGGTCTAGAACCCCTGGGCTCAGGCAATCCTCTCGCCTCAGCCTCCCAAAGCGCTGGATTACAGGTGTGAGGCACCCCGCCTAGCCTCGTTTAGGATTCTTGATTGTGATTGTGGTGGGGCTCGGTGGCTCAGCCTGTAATCCCACGCTTTGGGAGGCCGAGGTGAGTGGTTTGCCTGAGCCCGCGGGTTTGAGACCCGTCTGGGCAACTTGGCCAGACCTCATCTCTACAATAAATCAAAAGTTAGCCTGGTGTGGTAGCGCACGCCTGTGGTTCCAGCTACTCGGAAGACTGAGGCGGAAGCATCACCGGAGCCCAGCAGGTCGAGGCTGTGGTGGCCGGGAGCAGCCACTGCACTCCAGTCTGGGTGACAGAGTGAGACTCCAACTCAGAAAAAAAGAAAACAAAAAGGATTCTTGATTGCACTCCTGGCCTTCACCCAAGGGGCTCCTGACCACGCAGCCTAAAACCCGAAACAGCTCTTGTGTTTGAGACGTGCCACCACCCCCCACCCATTTCCCCATGCCCGGAAAGTGATATATATCCCATACGCAGGCTGGGGCAGATGGGCAGTCAAGCACACAGCCTCCCCAGGAAGCTCGACTCCACTCACCACCAAGTCCTCTTGGGGGCTTCCTCTCTCCACCCCCATCTCCTGTCTCAGGTGTCACCTCACCAAGGTGTGAGTCGACCAGCCTCACCTGGGCCAAGTGGGTCCTCATGGCGTCAGCTAGCTTGGCCACCAGCCGTTCTCGCACCGAATCTGACTCCTTCTGGGGAGAGGGTGGATAATGGGGTGATGGAAAAGGCCTGGACTTTGTGGTCCTCTGGGGGTCGGGGAAGAAGGAAACGGGAAAAGGAGGGTAGAGGAGACTTTGTCTCTCCCCCTTCCACTCCATCCCCTTGTTTTTCCCAGGGTCCTGCCTCCGCCTGCCTGCAACTGTGGACGGAGACTGACTGTCCCTCACACCAGTCTCCCAGGACTTAGCACACCGTGGGTTCAGTGCACGTTTGATGAGTGAAAGGCTGTGGGGAAGTGAAGGCAGGAACGTCAGCCAGAGGAGAGCTGGACTCCAGGGAGGAGGTTTCTTACCTGACATTGGGCCAGCGCTTCCTTGTAGTACTTCAAGGCCTGGTCATACTGTCCCAGTCTGGCCGCAGCAGCCCCCAGCCCCTCACAGGCTTGCCACTGCCCCTTCACGTCCCCTGAGGAAGAGGTCCTCTCATGGCTCCCTACCAGCCCCTCCAGCGGTATCCCCCCCCCCATTCCCCTCATCTGCCTCCCAACCAGCCCTGAGGACCCCTTGGGCCTCCTAAGTCACTTGCTAACCCTCTGGCCCTTTACCAGCGTCCCGTGCAGCCTGCAGGGCATGCAGGTAGTTGTCTCTGGCGGTTGTGTGGTCCCCCAACTGGCTCAGCGCAAAGGCCAGGCTGCCGAAGCTCCGGCCCTGCTCCCACCGCTGCCCCACAGAGCCTGAGGACAGAGCCCACCCCACCCTAAGCAGGGACTCTGGCGGCTGGGGCATTAGGACCCTGCCCCCCAGCAAACGAGGCAGGGCTCCCAGGAGTCCCAGTGTCCTGGCCCAGCACACCTCCAGATGGCCCACACAAGTCTGAGCTCTCCATGCCGGCCTCTCCTCATCCTGAGTTTGAGTCAGGCAAAGCCTGTGAGATAGGCACGGCTGGTATTAACGGCCCCATTTTATTTATTTTTAGTTTATGTTATTTTTTTGAGTTGGAGCCTCACTCTGCCACCCAGGCTGGAGTGCGGTGTGACGCTCCTGGTCACCACAGCCTGGACCGGCTGGATTCCAGCAGTCCTTTCACCTCAGCCTTCCAAGTTGCTGGAACTACAGGGGCATGCCACCATGCCTGGCTAATTTATTAAACAGCCCCATTCTTATGAGTGCAGAAACTAAAGCTCAGGCTTTAGTGATTCGCCAAGCCTCACACCATCAGCAGGGGGCTGAGCTGTTCTCCAGACCTCCCCTCCCAGCAGTGTCTGTCCCCCTGCCACTGCTGCCCTCCCAACCCCAGGCCTCGCCTCTGGGCCCACCACCCTCAGTCCTGTCTAGCTATCCCATCTCCTGCACTGCCAGCCCCCATGCCCTCTGGTTCCGGACTTCCCAGCCTCTTAACTGGTCCCAAAGGTCTACCTACACTTAAGCTTTGGAGCCCCCACTGGCTCCCCCCTTAGTCCTCTGATCCCAGCCTCAGTCCCCAGCCCCTGGCACCTACCATGCAGGTCGGCAGCCTTCTGGTGAAAGTCTCGAGCTTCTGGATAGTTGCCGAGAGCGGTGTGGGCCATCCCAAGGTTTCTCAGCACTGTGGCCTGCTCTCCTGGCGTCCGGCACAGGGGCAAGGCCTGCAGGAAGGCCTCCACGGCTAGTGGGAACAGCTGGAGCTGGGAGTAGCCCAGGCCTAGGTCATTGTAGAGGTGCCCTAGAGGGCACAGCCAGGGTCACAGGCAGCCAGATCAGGGTAACTATGGCTGTACCGGGCAGCCCCTGTTCCCTCCTCAAACCCCCTCAGTCCTCAGGGCATCATCAGGCTGTGAGTCTCCCCAGACCCCACACCCCCCCTGTCCAAAGGCCTCACCCAGCAGTCCCTGCTCAGAGCTGCTCTCAGCCAGCCTCCGGCTCTCCTCCAGCACCTGCAGAACTTCACCTACCCCGTGCTGTCCGCTCTTCAGCATACACCCTGCTGCAGCCCCCAGGGCCAGTGCTGCGGCCCGGGGCCGCCTTGCTTGGGCATAGGCCTGACTTGCTTCCCGCAGGCAGCGAGCTGCAAGCTTGGGCTCTCCCAGAGCTTGGTAGCAGGCACCCATTTTTGCCTGGGCTTCCCCCTGGTCGCCCTGTGGCTGGTAGTGGCCCAGAGCCCTGTGGTACCAGGCCAAAGCTTGAGGCAGCTCGCCGAGGGCATGGTAGGCCAAAGCCACGTTAAAACACTGGTCGCCATGATGCCTGCCCTGTGCCTTCTCCTCAGGTTGGGCTCGCAGGAGCAGCTCGAGGCCTGTAGCGGGGTCTCCTGTCTCCACATAGGCTGCGCCCAGGTTGAATGCACAGGCCCGCAGCACAGGGATATCTCTGGTGTGTGGAGCCTTGGAGGCCAGAAGGAAGGCCCTTTGGAAGCTGGTCAAGGCCTCGTGGTTCTGGCCAGCCTGCAGGGCCCCATGTCCAGCCCGGGTGAAGGCTTGGATGCTGGCCTTTTGCTGTGGCCACCTTCTTTTCTTCTTTTTCTTCTTGGAGCTTGACGGCTCTGGCTCACCTTCCTGGGGGACATCCTCAGGGTTGGGGGACGACATAGGCCTGATGCTGGGGAACAGAGGGGTCAGCATGTCAGTCCTGGGCAATCAGGCTCCCTTTTCTTTTTTTTAATTGGAGTCTCACTCTGCCACCCAGACTGGAGTGCAGTGGCCGACCTGCTGGGCTCCAGCGATCTTTCCGCCTCAGCCTTCCAAGTAGCTGGAACTACAGGCGTTCGCTACCACGCCCCACTGTTTTTTTTATTTATTGTAGAGATGAGGTCTCGCCAAGTAGCCCAGGTGGGTCTCAAGCCCGCAGGCTCAGGCAATTCACTCACCTGGGCCTCCCAAAGCGCAAGATTACAGGCTAAGCCACCGAGCCAGGCTAATCAGGATCCCTTTAGGGCAATTCAGCTCTACCCTGGCGTGACCCCCAGGGTTCCAAGGATTGCCCTCTGATATCTCACTTTGCTTCAACTGTCCATTGAGCACCTTATTGACTCACTTTAATGTCTTTTTTTTTTTTTAAGTTGGGGTCTCACTCTGTCTCCCAGACTGGGGTGCAGTGGCATGCTCCTGGCCACTGCAGCCTCGACCTGCTGGGCTTTGGGGGTCCTTCTACCTCAGCCTTCTAAGTAGCCAGAACTACAGGTGCACGCTACCATGCCCGGCTATTTTTAGAAATTTATTGTAGAGATGAGATCTCGCCAAGTTGCCTGGGCAGCTCTCGAACCCACGGGCTCAGGCAATCCACTTGCCTCAGCTTCCCAAAGTGCTGGGATTACAGGCTTAGCCACCAAACCAGGCCAATATCTAACTCTTAACCCTCCTTTAAGACTCAGGTCAAGAAACATCTTCCTTTAGAAAGCCCCTCCTTCTCAGCCAACTGGGCACTTCTGTGGTCACATAGCCCCTTATGCCTATGTCTTTTTTTTTTCTTTTTTGAGTCAGAGTCTCATTCTGTTGCCCAGGCTGGAGTGCAGTGGCTCTATCACAGCTCACTGCTGCCTCAACCTTCTGGGCTCAGGCAATCCTTCTACTTCAGCCTCCTGAGTAGCTGGGACTACAGGTATGTGCCACCACACCTGGCTAATTGTTTTTTTATTTTTTGTAGAGACTAAGTCTTGCTATGTTGCCCAGGCTGGTCTTGGGTTAGGTTCAGTGGCATTAAGTACACTCACCACCATCACCTCCAGGGCTTTTTCACCTCCTTTGATAAACATTTACTGAGACTCTACTTCATGTCACACCCTTCAAGTTGCTCCACGAGTGGGAAACACAAGAAAGTTGGCAACTGTGACCCAATGTGATAAATGCCATGAAAGACACAGGCATGGCCAGGCGTGGTGGCTCACGCTTGTAATCCCAGCACTTTGGGAGGCCAAGGCAAGAGGACTGCCTGAGCTCAGGGCTTCGAAACCAGCCTGGGCAATTTGGTGAGACCCTGTCTCTACAATAAATCAAAAAATTAGCTGGGCGTGGTAGCACATGCCTGTAGTTCCAGCTACTTGGAAGGCTGGCAGAAGCGTTGCCTGAGCCAAGCACATTAAGGTTGTGGTGGCCGTGAGTGTGCCATCGCACTCCAGCCTGGGCGACAGAATGAGACTCCAACTCAAAAAAAATGGTTAAAATGATAAATTTTATGCTATACATATTTCACCACAATTTGTGGATGTGGATGAAGGGACAGCATACCCAGGGGCTCTCCCCAACACTCCCTCACACGGCGCCCCCATGACACCCACCCGCTCACAACCTAGGTTCTCCCGCTGTCTCATCTCAAGATGTAGTTCAGGTCAGGTCTACAAAGATGCAGTGAGTCCCTGCGTGTGCCAGGAGCCATAGGAGGTACTGGGGGCCTGGGCTGGGGAGGCTATTGCTTTGGCATGGAGCCAGCCTCTGGTGCGAGGCCCTCTTTGGAAGGGAGAGCGGTATCTGACTGTAGGGGCGTTCGCTGCCTCTCCCCCCAGCCCAAGGGGGGCTCGGTTTTCTGTCTGGTGGCTGGCTCCAGGCCCAAACTCCTGCTCTGGTCTCCACAGCCTTCTTAAACCCAAGCGTTGTCTCATCAGCGTGTGGGGCCTGTTAGGATCTTTCCCCTTGAAAGGCAAAGGCTTTTCAGAAACTCTTCCCAGAATACGGAAGAGGAGTGTGGAAAAGACCCCGGCACCGGCCCTTCCCATCTTCTTCTTCTTCTTTCTCCCCCTTTTTAGGAGGCGCAGGCAGAAAAGATGCATTCTCTTTTCAAGAAATTCCCCTTGCTTCTAACAATATCCAGGCATCCCGCCCCCAGGCTGTTTCTGACTCCCCCCACCCAGTTGGGGGCTCATGCAGCAGGAGCCTTACCTCCTTGGTCTCTGCAGCTGTCTTTCTGGAATGGCCCCTCTGGCTTGGGTTACCTCCCCCAGCTCTTGGCTCAGAGCCCGGGGTTACTAGACAACCAGGTACCAACTCCACTCCTAGGGGATTCTTTAAGCGACAGCTCAGAGGCCCTATCTTAGTGCTGACCTGATGCTGCTTGGGCGGGGACACCTGAACTTTATGGCCTTTCCATAAAGCTGCAGACAGACACACTTCAGGGAATGAATCAGTGCGCCCTGGGGCTGCTAACTAGTTACACCCTCGGAAATCATTTGCCCCATCCTCTAACTCCATAGAGGAGGGATCTGAGGCTCTGAAAGCAGCTGTGAATTGCCTAAGGTCACGGTGCAGTCATGTAGCTGGGGTTAGACCCTAGGTATTCCGATACAAAGTAATGATCCACAACACTGTGATCACAAGCTTTAACATCACTTCACTATCCCAGAAGCGAACACACACATGCACACACACACATACTCTCTTACACACTGTGCTTCTGTGTGGTAGTTTTACTTTTGGGAACGGGGCGGGTGGGGGGAAAAGGAAAGGCTTGGAGATCAGAGGAGCCTCTCTGCTGCTGGACTCGGACTCTGCTTCCCAGCTCCACTGATCTGCAATTTATAGGTTCTGCTTAAGTGAGGACGTGAGGATGGCAGGCCCCAGGATAGGACAGCAGGCCCCAAGACAATGGGTCCTAACACCCAACTCACCAAAGGGGGCTGCATCAGAAAGCACACGTCCTCATTTACCTAGGGAAAGACCTCTCTTAAGTAAAGAGGACTTTGCCAGAAACAAAATGATGAGGACGTGGTTGGGCTGGCCTGCATTGGCCCTGCAGCCTTCACTAAATGCCTGTGGTGTGCAGGCTGGTGCTGGGTGCCACCGACAGCACTGTGAGAGCAGAGGCTTCCCTCTGCCCTTCTGAGTTCTTTGGCTGGCTACAAATTAACTTGACATGAGTCGGATTCATAGAGGAAAAACCATTTTAATTACAATCATGCTTCACTCGGTGTTGGGGATATGTTGAGAAATGCTTTGTTAGGTGATTCTGTCATTGTGCAAATAGCACAGAGTGCACTTACACAAACCAGCTAACATAACCTACCATACATCTAGGCAATGTAGTACAGCCTATTACGCCTGGGCTCCAAACCTGGATAGCATGCTAGTGTACTTAATACTATAGGCAACTGTAACACAATGGGAAGTGTTTGTGTATCTAAATGTATCTAACCATAGAAAAGATACAGTAACAACAATACTGTAAAAAAATAAAATAAGAAATGTCACACTGTACTGGGCATCTACCGTGAATGGAGCTGGCAGGACCAGAAGTTACTCTGGGTGGGTCCATGGGTGAGTGCTGGGTGGATGTGAAGGTCTAGGACACAACTGAACACTTTTTTTTAAGTCGGGGTCTCACTCTTTTGCCCAGGCTGGATTGCAGTGGCATGATCATAGTTCACTGAAGCCTGAATCTCCTGGGCTCAGGCGATCCTTTCATCTCATCCTCCCGAGTCGCTGGGTCTACAGATGTGCCACCATGTCTGCCTAATTTTTTTGATGTTTTTTGGAGAGACAAGGTCTGGCTGTGTTGCCCAGGCTGATCTCAAACTCCTGGGCTCAAGCAATCCTCTTACCTCCGCCTCCTAAAGTGCTTGGATTACAGGTGTGAGCCACTGTGCCCAGCTCTACAGAACACTTTTATAGGACTGGCAGTGCAGTAGATTTGTTTACATCAGCATCACCACAGATGTGAGAGTGATGCATTGTGCTAAAATATTAGGACAGCTACAACATTACTAGGTGATAAGACTATTTTAGCTCATTATAACCTTATGGGACCACTGTTATAAATGTGGTTTGTTATTGACTGAAACATCGTGAAGAGATGCATGACTGTTATGTGCTCATGCACAGAGCCCCACAAAACATAAGACTCGAAGTAGGGTCAGATGATTGTTGCTTATATGGCACCCTGGGCTACTGCAAGGGAGGGGGCCCCGGGCACACCTGGGAGGTGGTGCTGGCATAAGTTACTGTGGTTAAGGGGAGGAAGCACATGGTGAACAAAGGCTGTCCTGCTAGAACGATACAGATACTCCACTAATGTAGATTTTTCTTTATAAATATACATTTGCTTTACAAAAGGACAGCTTTTCAGAGCTGCTCCTGTGTCTGCAGTTTCTCAGAATAACTGCTCAAAATATGCCAAAGAAGTATATTTTTGGGTGGCATACAATTCTGTTTTCCTACAGTCATATTTTGGGATGCTATGTCCTGAGCCCCGACAGTGCCCGTGACAGAGGCAGGCTGTCCCAGCTGCCTGCAGCTTCTGCCCACAGCTGGGCTTCTGGATGCCACCACAGCCTGGTCAGGGTCAAATATGCAGCTCTGTCTGTCCTTCCCACACCAGGTTTCCTTTAAGGAGAGAGGGTAGAGGCTAAAACTGCTCTTACTAAGGTCCCAGTAACTACTCAGTGATCCAGTGACCATTCCCGAACCATTTTCATGTTTGATTCCCTACTGTATCCACCACATCCTTGCAACTCTTCTCACTTGGCTTCCATGACGTCTCCTGGCTCTCTCTCCCCTTCTCCTTTTTCATCTCTTTTGCCGGACCCTCTGTCCACCTCTTAAGTGCCAGTGTCCCCCAACACTCTGCTCTTTGCCATTTTCTCTTCATTACATACTTTTCGAAAAACATTTCATCCACACCTCTGAGTTTAACACCAGTCAACAATTTCTAAATACACAGCTGTCGACTTAACTTGTCCAAGTGAAACCCATATCTCTGTTCTCAGTGTTATCAGTAAGACATCAACCCAGTCTCTGCACTAGAAACCCAGAAGCCATTCTTGATTCCATCTTCCCTGGCTCTCAGGCTCAGTCCATCGATCCTGCCTTTGAAATCCCTCTCAGAACTGGGCTCGGTGGCTCAGCCTATAATCCCAGCGCTTTGGGAGGCTGAGGTGAGTGGATTGCCTGAGCCCGCGAGTTCGAGACCCGCCTGGGCAACTTGGCAAGACCTCATCTCAACAATAAATCAAAAACTAGCTGTGCATGGTAGTGCATGCCTGTAGTTCTGGCTACTTGGAAGGCTTTGTCGGAAGGATCGCCAGAGCCCAGCAGGTTGAGGCTGCAGTGGCCGGGAGTGGCCACTGCACTCCAGTCTGAGTGACAGAGTGAGACTCCAACTCAAAAAAACCACACACACAAAAAAACAAAAAACAAAAAAACTCAAGCTTGTAGTGGGACTATCTGAATTTAACTCTTCGCTCTACCAGTTACTATCTGTGTGACCTTCTCATCTGTATTATGAAGATTAAATAAGATGGTTGTAGTATGACGATGTTAAATACAGTATCCAGAACATAATAAGCACTTGACACACATTGATGTTGCATGTTGGTCCACAACTCTTGGTGTGGGAGAAATATATCTCTACTCAGCTTTTGTTCCAAGACCCTGTTCCACTGGAATGGTGTAGACAGTGTGACTCAGTTTGGGGTTTGCTCCCTCCTTTTCCCAGGGTGAAGTCCAAGTTGGGGGCGATGAGATGCCAAGACTTGAGAGGAGAAGCCCATTGGTCTTTGACCATCTATTACAAAGGTGTCACCTGTTTTTCATCTGTCTGGCCCTTCCAGGTCCAGGGACAAGGCAGAAGGAGGTAACTCATTCAGATGCTTCTTTTCTGGCTGGCTCAGGGAATTTCTGCACAGCTGTCTAAGGGTATGTCTTCCTGGCTCATTATACAACTGTTTTTCCCCAGGGTCTGGGGCTCCTAGGGTCGGGAATGGGACTCCTATTGCCAGGGCCACCAATATCTAGATTCTGTCTACTTCCTCCATTGGTGAGAGGCAAGAGGAATCCCTCTGGTCTTCAAGGGAACACCCGCCCACTCTCTTCAAACCTTACTTTTCCCAAACAGAGTTGTCTCAGGCTGAGTCTCCTCTGTTCCTCTGCAGGCTCTGGGTTTGGATATTTTCTGTCTTCTGCTCCTTCCTTCTGTCTTTCTCCCACCAAAGGCTATACCTAGGCTGCTCAGCTACTTGAATGGAGCGTGGGGGACAGATAAAGAGAGAAATGCCAGATGGGGAAGTCTATCTGATATTTTTTCTGCATAGTTGTTATAATTTTTTTTGTTAGTTCAGGCCCTTATTATCTCTCACATGTGCTACTGCAATAGCCGCACAATTGTTCTTACCTCCACGAGGATGTCTTCCCTGTCTTCCATTATCCCGAGCCTCATCCCCTTTCAAGACCCCACTGAAAGAGGGCTCTTTCTGGAATATAAATCTGGCTCTGACCTATGCCTGAAGTGTTCCTTGGCTGGTGACTGCTCACCAGACCCCCTCACAGCGCCTAAGCACGGTGGTCAAGGCATTCAGGACCTGGCCCTGTCCCTCCCTTCCTGACTCTCCCTGGCCAAGTTTTGTTCTCCTCTAAAACCAAGCTGAATTTAGGTCGGATGTGGTGGCTCAAACCTACAATCCCAGCACTTTGGGGGGCGATGGTGAGAGGATTGTCTGTGCCCAGGGTTTTGAGACCAGCCTGGGTAACTTGGCCAGACCTTGTTTCTACAATAAATCAAGAAAAATTAGCCAGGCGTGGTGGTGCACTCCTGTAGTTCTAGCTACTAGGAAAGCTGAGGTGGAAAGATCGCCTGAGCCCAGCAGGTAGAGGCCGCAGTGGCCGTGAGTAGCCACTGCACTCCAACCTGGGTAACAAAGTGAGACTCTAACTCAGAAAACAACAACAACAACAAAAAAACCCCTGAGTTTAATTTCCCAAACATAACTCCTTTTTTTTTTTTTGCACATGCTGTTTCCACTAACTGGAATGCCTCTCTCCCACAATCTGATGAATTTTCCTCTACTTTCCAACCCAGATCAGCTCTCCTCTACTAGGAAGTGTTCCCTGTCTTTTCCTACTCTTTTTTTTTTTTTTTGAGTTGGAGTCTCACTCTGTCACCCAGACTGGCGCCTTGACCTGCTGGGCTCCGGCGATCCTTCCGCCTCAGCCTTCCAAGTAGCCGGAACTACTGGCGTGTGCTACGACGCCCAGCTAATTTTTTTTGATTTATTGTAGAGACGAGGTCTTGCCAAGTTGTCCGGGTGGGTCTCAAACCCACGGGCTCAGGCAATGCACTCACCTGGACATCCCAAAGTGCAGGGATTACAGGCTGAGCCATCGAGCCCGGACTTTCCCTACTCTTAATCAAGCCTGAGACTCCCTCCCTCTGTGCATCCCTGACCTCTAATTTATGTGGCTGCATGTCTATCACTCATGCCAGACAGCAAACTTCCTTAGAGCATTAACTGCGCTTATACGAGGGGGAATTATACCAGAATTCTCTTTTTGGAGGATAGGTCTCCCTTGTAGTGCAGGCTTCTCCTGCTAGGTGATTGTTCTAGGAACACATCAGCATCATCATACCAGCTAGGTTGTTGTGAGAGGCTGCATTTGGCCTCAGTTAATTTTTTTTTTTTTTTGAGATTCTGTCAATGCATTTGCCCATTTCATGATAGGTGATTTAAGAGGGCACCTGCCCACATCTCGCTGAGTGTTCAGCAGTTTTTGACCCAAAATGGTTTCACTCCCGTGCTCCACTCTCCCTATTCACTGGATCTCCCACCGAGAGGTTTTTTTGTTTGTTTCCCTAGTAAAAAAAAGTCCTCAAAGGGAAACGTGTGGCAGATGTGGAAGAGGTGAAACAAAAAAACAGCAGAAGCACTAAAAGGCATCAAAATCGATGAGTTCAAAAACTGTTTTGAGCAGCAGATAAAGCATCTCGATAGGTGCAATGCATCGCACCAAGAGTACTCTGAAGTCGACTGAAGTTTAAACGTGTAAGCATAAATACACAATTTTTAGTAAATAAATTCCGCGGTTTTTGGGCCCCCCCCTCATGTGTCTGCATCCACATCACTAGTTTAGTGCATAGCACCAAGTGGGCCACAAGCTAAGTGGACCCAGGAAGGCCGTAAGAAGGGGAGCAGGGGTTAATGGGAAAACCAGGGAAAAACGACAGTGGCTAGGACAGGGGCAGAGGTTACTAGAAATAAAACGGCTTAGCAGCAAAAGGGACCCTCGGAGGAACCGCAAGCCACGGAACTGCCTGAGGGGAGCGCCCCTACCCTCACCCGGATCGTACTCTCCTCCCAACACGGGCGGCACGCTGCCGCCTGGAACTACAAGTCCTAGGGATCCTTGCGGCGTGAACCGGAAGTGTCCTTTTCCACGGTGGCGGCGGTGAGGGGCGGTGGCCCAGGGCGGGAGATTCAAACCTGGAAGAAGGAGGAACATGGAGGGGAGAGGAGCGGGCCCGGGCAGGGCAGCCTGTGAGTACCGGGAGGGTCGGAGAGGGGTTCAGCAGTGGTGTCGCTGGTTCGGGCCTTGGCCATGCCAGAAAGGTTGGGGCGGGGCTGCGCGCGTAGCTCTCGCCGGGCAGGAATGGTGGGACTGCTCCGCGGGGACCGAGCCCTTGGCCTGGGCGCAGCAGCCGGATGGGGGCTCCGGGGTCGGGAGAACATAGGTGATCTGGATGGCCCCTTAAAATTCCGCAGTTACAGAATTTTACCACACTTGCAAGTTCTGCTACGGGACAGGACACCTAAAGGTACGTGGGGGACTCTTGGACTTTGAGACAATGCCTCTCCAACTCTAGGGTGCTGACATTACCTGGGAAGTTTGTTTAAAATGCAGATTCCTGAGCCCTATCCCAGAGCTTCAGCCCCAGTAGATCAGGATTGGGGCCCATAATCTGCATTTATAGCAAACACTGCTGTGCCTCTTACTTCAGCCACAGGTGGTTGTGATGCGGGGAGTCCATGTGCGGCACATTTAACAACGCCGCTTTAGAAAGAGGACTGAGGCTGGGCGCGGTGGCTCAAGCCTATAATCCCAGCACTTAGGGCGGGCGAGGTGGGAGGATCACTTGAGGCCAGGAGTTCTAGACTAGCCTGGGCGACATAGCAAGACCTCATCCCAACAAAAAGTTAAAAAAAAAAAAAAAATTAGGTGTCGTGGCACGCGCCTGTAGCCCCAGCTATTCTGGAGACTGAGGTAAAAGGATCAGAAGGGTTGCCTGAGCCCAGAAGGTTGAGGCTGCAATGAGCTGTGATTGTGCCCACTGTACTCTGGCCTGGGGGACAGAGTGAGACTCTGACCCCCTCCAAAAAGAAAGAAAAGAAAAATACATACATATAGATAATACATATATATATATGAAAGAGAGAGACTGGGGTTGGAAAAGTGGGAGGACAGAAAGAGTCTATCCAGTTTTCTGGATGAAAGGCAAAACCTGCTCCTCCTTCCACCCTCTCCTTCTTCTCTGTTAGGATTCAAAAAGCAAATCCACGTCCACCCTTCTGTTAAAGGAAAGCTAGTTCCAGACCTGAGAACAGGAAGACTCTTTTTTTTTTTTTTTTGAGACAGTGTGTATGTACAAAGTCCCTCACATCTTTCACAGTCCTCAGTTCATAACTCTGAGGTGATGTCACTCACTTACTGGTTTATTTTCCATGCTTAACAACCAACACTTGTTCCTTGTACACTCCCTTGGAGGAACTGGTGGCTTTCCTGTGGTTGGCCAGTGTTTTCAAATCTGCACTTGGAGATGTGTGTGTATTTTAACTTGCTTAACTGCCAATTCAAATAAGCCCTTCCCTTCCTCAAATAGGATAAAGACTGGGAATAGTATTAAGTGCTGAGTCAAAGACAGATTGACAAAGCTCTGTCTTTTTTCAAGCCCTCTGAGTTTATTTTCTTGGTGTGTGTGTGTATATATAGCTTTCTCTTACCCTGTCTGTTTGATGAGTTGTAGTTGGTTCTCTTACCTAGTCTTCAGCAGAGCACCCAAAGAGAATGAAACAGGTCCAGTTCTTGGAGAAATCAGCTTAATTAGGGATTGGATCGGGAGCTAAGTTCCCAACCAAGGAGGGCTCTGGACATCCCAGGTAGAGGCACAGAGGGAGGGGCCATGGGTAAACTTGAAGAGGAGGAGGACAGGGAGGTGACTGCAGAGGAAGGAGAAGAAATGCCTCCAGCACAGGAGGAGGCCCTGTTAAAGGGTGTCCTGGGAGGAGAGGAGGGACATCTGGGAGATGTTTCAGGCTTCTGAGCTGGGTTTCCTGAGGAAGTAGGTTAAGAAGAAGTTTCATGAGCTAGGAGTTCAAGGCTACAGTGAGCTATGATTGCGCCAGTGCACTCCAGCCTGAGTAACAAGGTGAGAGAGACCCTGTCTTTAAAAAAAAGAAAAAAAAGCCGGGCTTGGTGGCTCATCCTGTAATCCCGCGCCTTTAGGAGACTGAGGTGGGTGGATTGCCTGAGCCTGCGGGTTCGAGACCCGCCTAGACAACTTGGTGAGACCTCATCTCTACATTAAATCAAAAATTAGCTGGGCATGGTAGCGTGCGCCTGTAGTTCCAGCTACTTGGAAGGCTGAGGCGGAAGGATCGCCGGAGCCCAGCAGGTCAAGACTGCGGTGGCTGGGAGCAGCCACTGCACTCCAGTCTGGGCGACAGAGTGAGAATCCAACTCAAAAAAAAAAAAAGAAGGCCGGGCTCGGTGGCTCAAGCCTGTAATCCCAGCACTTTGGGAGGCTGAGGCGAGAGGATTGCCTAAGCCCAGGGGTTCAAGACCAGCCTGGACAATTTGGCAAGACCTTGTCTCTACAATAAATCAAAAAATTAGCCAGGCGTGATGGCGCATGCCTGTAGTTACAGCTACTTGGAAGGCTGAGGTGGACGGATCACCTGAGCCCACTTTGGAGACGCTAGTAATCTACCTGCTTGCTCAGGTTAATTTATACGCAGTGACTATATGAACCTACTTATCTGACATTCCACTCTGCCTGTTGGGTGGGTTTCTGTCAATCACGGGCAGTCAGGTTGAAGCCCACGAAAGTCACCTACCAATACCAAGTGTTCCCGTACCCATTAGGAGAGATTACCCAATCATGTAAAATCAAGTTTAGAGTTCCTTCCCCTCCCTCTATAATGGTGTATAAAGACTGCTTGCCATGCTGGATCGGGGCTCTCGTCCCTGAAGCCACAGCCGGCTTCGTTCGTGAGCCCAGACTCGAGCCTGAATAAAGACCCTTGTGTGTTTGCATCAGAGCTGGCTCTTTGGTGGTCTCTCGGATTTTGAAATTTGGGTTTAACAAAGGCTACAATGGCTGTGAGCAGTGTGACTCTGCACTCCAGCCTGGGCGACAGAGTGAGACTCTGACTCAAAAAAACAGACAAACAAAAACCAGGTGTGATAGCACACGCCTGTAGTTCCAGCTACTTGGAAGACTGAGGCGGAAGGATCACCTGAGCCGAGCAGGTTGAGGCTGCAGTGGCTGTGAGCATACCATTGCACTCCAGCCTAGGTGATAGAGTGAGACTCCAACTCCAAAAATAAAAGATAAAACTAGCAGCAGCTTTCATGTTTAATGCTAAGGCCCCTCTAATGCTCCCTTCGTTGACCTCATCTCCTCCTCAGATGAACGCCTCACAGCTGAGGAGATGGATGAACAGCGGCGGCAGAATGTCGCCTATCAGTACCTGTGCCGGCTGGAGGAGGCCAAGCGGTGAGCAGAAACATGAACTCTTAGGTGTCTCCCTTTCATCATCCCCCCCCCCCACCCCAAAGCAAACTCAACAGGACAAGAGTCCATCTGTGGAAAAGGGCAAGCTGAAATCACTTGTTTTGGGGAAGCAAATCCCAATCACATCCTTTCACCCCCACCGCTTCAATAGGTACCTCTAAAGTATGTGGACATTTGCTTACAGAATCATAATGGCATTATGATACTCGGCTAAATTATCCATAAACTCTGGAAGATCAATACCCAGGTCATTTTCAAATTTTCCCAGTTGTGAAAAAAAAAAAAAATCTGTTTTTAAAGTTAGCTTATTCAAAAAAGGATCTCAGAAAATCCACTGTTTACATTTGCTTGTATGTCTCTTACGTCTTCTTTAATTTAGAGTAGCCATCCTCTTCTCAGTTCCTTAGATCATTGCCTTGCTGAAGAAACGGGGTCATTTTTCTGGTAGAACATTGTACATTTTGGCTTGTCTGTTTGCTTTTTTCTTTTTTTTTAGAGGTGAGTGTCTATTTGCTTTCTGTGTCATTCAGCTTGTTCCTTTACCCCATATTTCTTACAAATGGTCATTGTCTGTAAAGGCTTCATTAGATTCAGGTTCAACATTTTTGGCGAGAATTCTTCATGGATGGTGTGTTTGTTTCATGTCACATCTCATAAGAGGAATGCAGTGGCTGCTTGTGCCACTTTTAGTGATGCTAAGTCTAGTCTGGGATTCAGATGATAACAATCTGATCTCCACATTGTACAGTTTCCCTGTGACTTTTCATCTGATGCCTTCATCTGTTTTTGGTCCTCACCAGAATTGATGATTTTATTAGGGGTGCAAAATGACTATTTTCTAGTTCTGCTATTTCTTTCATATTTATTGGCTAAGGTTTATTTATTTAATTTAATTAATTAATTTTTTTTTTTTGATTTGGAGTCTCGCTCGGTCGCCCAGACTGGTGTGCAGTGGCCGCTTCCAGCCACTGCAGCCTCGTCTCCTGGGCTCCAGCGATCCCTCTGCCTCAGCCTTCTGAGTAGC
The DNA here is from genome assembly GCF_000164805.1 of Carlito syrichta. Taxonomy (NCBI): domain Eukaryota; kingdom Metazoa; phylum Chordata; class Mammalia; order Primates; family Tarsiidae; genus Carlito; species Carlito syrichta. The sequence continues at coordinate 160,108 of NW_007100390.1, read as the reverse complement.
CAGAATTACAGGCATGTACTACCACGCCCAGCTGATTTTTTTGATTTATTTTAGAGATGAGGTCTCGCTGCCGAGACGGGTCTCGAACCCGCGGGCTCAGGCAATCCACTCACCTCAGCCTCCCAAAGGCACGGGATTACAGGCTGAGCCACCGAGCCCGGCTATTTTATTTTTTATTTTATTTTTTTTGAGTTGGGGTCTCACTCTGTCGCCCAGGCTGTAGTGCAGTGGCATACTGCTCATGGCCACCGCAGCCTCGACCTGCTGGGCTCAGTGTTCCAAGTAGCTGGAACTACAGGCACGCACTACCATGCCACTAATTTTTGATTTTTTATAGAGATGAGGTCTCGTCAAGTTGCCCAGGCTGGTCTCGAACCCGTGGGCTCAGGCAATCCTCTCGCCTCGGCCTCCCAAAGCGCTGGGATTATAGGCGTGAGCCACTGTGCCTGGCCTATTTTGGCTGAAATTTAAAGAACTTTCTCTTATCATCTTAGGGCTATTTGGTTACCTTAAAATTCAGTCTGTCCAGGACCAGCAGGATAAATTCTCCTTTCCTTTTAATCAACAGCACATGTTTAATGTTCTTAGCGGAAGCAGGTAGGTGGGACAATGAGGAAAAATCAGATGTCTGTGACAGGGAGGTCATGAAACAAGGTGTGACTGGCTGTCTCTTTGGAAACAGATTCTTTCCTTTTAGACCCCAGTATGAAGGGAAGTTTGGAGATTCCATCTGAAGAACCCTTCATCTCTCCCTCATACAACCATCAGCGTAATAATACTTTACATTTATATTCAAATTGTTTTCACGTTCATCGGCTCGGTTGATCCTGGCAACTGCCCACTGATTATGCACCTGAGGCCCAGAGAGGTGAAGTGGGGGAGAAGGTGTGGAAAGTGGGCCTTCTGATTCCAAGAGGTGTGATCTTTCTGTCCCTTTGTGCTGCTCCCCTTCCACCAACCCAAGGGCTCCCCACTACCCTCATAATCAATCATCAAAGCTGGGCTGTATAGATCATTCAGGCAGACATGATCTTCCACACTTGGGCTCTCAGAGAACGATGTAGAATGAGAGAAGTAAGCAGACTCAGTCCGGTTCAACGGTCAAATATGTAACTCGACTGAGTGAGAAGTTATGTTATGTAACAGGGTAAGAGTCTGTTTAAGCCTCACTGAAGATGGGCAGGTTCAGGATCTGTCAGGAAAGATTTTTCTGGGCTGGGTGGGGCTGAGAGTCGGGCAACCAGGTATTTGGGTCAGCTTGGGAGAAGGTGGGAGTAGGGCAATGGGTAGAGGAGAGATGGGGGTAGGGCAAGAACAGGAGGCAGGGGAGGGTCAGGGCCACTTGGGGAAGAGAGACAGGGAAGTTCCTGCAGTTAGAATAGACCACTGTGGCCTGTCAGACTGGGTGAGAAGGTACTCTCATGTCTGTAGCTGGATGGAGGCCTGCCTAAAGGAGGAGCTTCCTCCGCCGGTGGAGCTGGAGGAGAGCCTTCGGAACGGAGTGCTGCTGGCCAAGCTGGGCCACTGTTTTGCACCCTCTGTGGTTCCCCTGAAGAAAATCTACGATGTGGAGCAGCTGCGGTACCAGGTGGGAAATAGTGGACTCTGTTTTCTACCTTCTTCCTCCCAAGTTATCCCTTCTCAAAACTGTGAGTATAGGGTGACCTTGTAATTTATTATCCAAATCAGGACACTTTTGAGGATAAAAGGGTATGCTGTTGATCACTGCGCCAAAACAACAGGTATTAATGGGTCTCTCGCAGCCAGGCAGGCGCATATTATCCTTTGAGATTAGAACTACCAAGAAGACTTTTCTACCCACTGTCTACACTCAGAGGCCTGTGGGCTTTGCGCCCTGCAGGTGTTTCCTGGGCATGCTCCTGTCTCTGTGCTCTCACCCACCTACAGAGTGGAGTCCTCTGCTTCCCCCGCCCCTCCCTCCTGAATCTTTAAGCTGTGGTCTGGGCTCTGCCCCTAGGGAGCACCGAGAACTGTGGAAATAGATTCTCTTCTTTTCCTTCCCTTTCAGGCAACTGGCTTACACTTCCGCCACACAGACAACATCAACTTTTGGCTGTCTGCAATAGCCCATATTGGTCTGCCTTCGGTAATGCTGGGCCTGAAGATTGGCTTTCATCTTTATTCTTTACCAGCCCCCTTCCCACCCTCATGCTTCATCTCCCTAGACCCTTGAGCCCCTCCCCCATGTGTCTTCTAAACTAACTTAAGAGAACAGCTCCTTAGGGCTGAGTGTCTTGGAGCTAGGTTGTTTTTTTCTCTGCCTCCACTTCCCTGAGGATAAAGGAGATGAAGGCTTGACATCCTTGTCTGGTGTTCAGTTAATCCAGGGCACCTCGTGACTGGGTGCCTGCAACCGAGTCTTGATTTTGTATGTGTTTCCAGTGTATCCCTAGAGACACACTGGGCTGACTGGAAGTGGTTGGGGAGACTGACCCAGAAATCCCAGGCAACAAAATGTTCACACCCCTCAGGTTGGAGAGGAAGACCTAGTACTCGGCCCCCTCTCTCTATATCTGGTGCTGCTTAAAGGTCCCCACTGGCAGTAACTGGCTGGTTTCCCCTCTAGACCTTCTTCCCAGAGACCACTGACATCTATGACAAGAAGAACATGCCCCGGGTGGTCTACTGCATTCATGCTCTCAGGTAAGAAACCTCAAACATTGTCACCCAGGTTCCTCTAGAGGGATGCAACCAACAATCAACAGCAGCAAACTCAGAGGAAAGACAGAGGGTAGACCCTAGGGAGCACTTCTCAGGAGAGTCAGGGTTTGGATTTACATAGTTGTGTTTAAGTGGAGGTGCATGTTTATGGGCATGTCTACGTGTGACCTGTGTGAGTGAAGGGAAAGGGCAGTCAGGGGAGCAGAGGAGGGAAGCTAGCAGGGTAGGGCCTTCAGCTTGTGATGAGGTAGAAAGGGATCAGAACAGGACCCATCGAGATTGTCACACACGAGCTACTTGGTGTGAATGGTGCAGGCGTTTGGGCCTACTCAAAACCAGCCATCAGCCACCCGTTGCCTAAATCACAGGAAGTGGCTGACCTGTTCCTGTGTCCAGCATGTCTTCTGTCCCTGACTTCACATGCTGTGTCCTTTTGTCCTCTGTGCCTAGCTCAGCAGGTATCTGCTTTCTGTGCCCTCCCTACTCTCCATCTCCATTCAGTAACCTGCTTCTGCAATGCGGCCTTCTCTGTGAAGCCTTCCAAGCCCCCGATTCCCGGCAGCATCTTACTTACCTTCTGTAGCACTTTCCTCAAGCTGATTTTCAGTGACATTTCTTTTTGTGGATTGTGGCTGGCTTGAGGGCAGGTGCTGAGTGGTCTTCATCTCCAGGTGCCCATAGCATCTCTCAAACCCACTGTGGGCTGTGTTGAAATGAGCAGGCCCAGTGCCTTCCAATGTCTTCCACTCTTTCCCAGTCTCTTCCTCTTCCGGCTGGGACTGGCTCCACAGATACATGATCTCTATGGGAAAGTCAAGTTCACAGGTAAGCTCCATTCCTTCTCTAACCATCACAGCTGGAACTGGGTCTTGGGGGTTCTGGGCCTGCTGAAGGGCACCTGTGGAATCATTGCAGCTGAGGAACTCAGCAACATGGCCTCTGAACTGGCCAAATATGGCCTCCAGCTCCCTGCCTTCAGCAAGATCGGGGGCATCCTAGCCAATGAGCTCTCAGTGGATGAAGCTGCAGGTAGGGACGACGCTCAGTGGGACTGGGAGGACTCCAAGCCTAACTGCCCTGGGATGGATTTTGGCTGCCTCTCATCCCAAAGCAGGTTCATCAGGCTCTCTGGTTTGCCTAGCTCCCGAGGATGGAAAGAAGGATGTCAGAGTGGCCTGCAGCTGGTATGCTCTGGCTTCCTGACCTTGTTTCCATGCCCCCTTCCAGTCCATGCAGCTGTTCTTGCCATTAATGAGGCAGTGGAGCGAGGGGTGGTGGAGGATACCCTGGCTGCCTTGCAGAATCCCAGTGCTCTCCTGGAGAATCTTCGAGTGCCTCTGGCAGCCATCTACCAGGAGCTGCTGGCCCAGGCCAAAATGGAGAAGGCTGCCAATGCCAGGAACCATGTAAGGAAGAGTCTTGGGCGCAGGGGCTGAAAGGTTGAGTGACTGGAAAGTCTCAAGGAAAAGCAGGACTCCTGTTGGTCCTGTCTTTTGGCTCCCAAGTTGCTCCTTAGAGAAATATAAGTTGTCAGTGATTTTAGAGAAATATGAGAGGAACTTGGGGGAATTATGAGAATCCAGAAGAGAAGATAGAGAAGAGGTTCTTTGGGGATGAATTTAGGGAGTCCTGGGAGGGTTCTGGAAGGTAGAACAGGATGACTGGACCACAGGGTCCAAAGGCTGGTTTGGCTTAACTATGTCAGTGCCAGGGGTTTAGACCCCACAATTACCCCAGAGTCCTGAGCAGACTGACCTTTTGCCTTGGGAAGACCCCCAGAAGAAGAAATAGGTATAGCCAGGTAGGGAAGAAGATTGAAGAGGTTTCCCCAGGTTCCCTCTCAATGCAGTTTTCACAGGATGACAGAGAAAGCCTGGACATCTATGACCACTACCTAACGCAGGCTGAAATCCAGGGCCACATCAACCATGTCAATGGTAAGAGGAGTGGGCCAGGAGGAGCTTGGGGTGCTCCCAGGGTAAGCTCCTGCACCGAAAGGTTTAGGGATGGCTCCTCTCAGGCCAGAAAACCCCTGGCTTCTCCTAGGCCAACTCTTACCTCAGGGAAAGAGTAGAGTTCACAGAGTATGCGCTCTGCTTTCTGGCCTTCAGTGTCTGGAGGAGAAGTGGTTCCTGTTGGGGAGGCTTCTGTCTGAGAGGGGAACCATGTGAGACAGGCAAAGGGACAGGCCTCTCAGCCCTTGGTGCCGAGGGCAGTTGGACCAAGTCCTTTGAGGAGGCCATGTGGAGAACACAGGAGGGTGGGGGGCGATCAGGGCAGGAGGAACTGTGTGAAGGTTCAAGATAGGTGGGCAGCTGCCTATTCAGGTGAGGCGAGGAGGTGTGGAGACCAAGCTGAAGAGTTTGGGCAGAGCCCAATGGGCCCAGAACACTAGGGGGAAGGGTGGAGGTAACTTGGGCAGGCAGGAAGAGGGCAGATTCCTAGGGTTGGGCTAGCGGATGGCGAGAAGTGGGGTGCCCGTTATGGAGTCTTGTTTTTTTTCAGTCCATGGGGCTCTAGAAGTCGTTGATGATGCGTTGGAAAGACAGAGCCCTGAGGCCTTGCTTGAGGCCCTTCAAGACCCTGTCCTGGCCCTAAGGGCTGTGAGGAGAGAATTTGCTGACTGGTACCTGGAACAACTGAGCTCAGACAGAGAGCAGAAAGCACAGGTCAGGCCCTGTCATCACCTGCCACCTTCTCTATCTGAGTCTAGGATGGGAGAGGGTCTCTTACTCAGGCATCATTACTGCCAGTTCTTTGTATTCAGTAAGTGCTGACTACACGTTTACATGGTTAAGTCACCCCAAAACCCAATGGACCAGACTGATCAGCTTCTGTCTTCTGAGAGTTCCCCAGACTGACCAGGAGGGACCTAGGGCAGTCCTGTAGCCAGTGATGTACTTCCCCATTGCCGAACTGGGCCCTCCACTTACCAATCTTGTTTTCAGTGCCATTGACTTTCTCCTTGACACTGTTTTTACTTGTGTTTATGTTGTTATTTTAGACACTTGCTTGGTAAGAAAGGTTAAAGATCAGCTAATAGGGATGGGTGGGCCAGGCTGTTCTGTCTAGAGAGGAGAGGTAGGATTGAGAGTAGGCGGCTGAATGACCTGGGAGCTCATGCTGGCAGCTCGCAAAGATGGTCAATGGCCCCTGGAGGGCTCTCTTAGTGCGTCTCTTCCTCTCTCAGGAGCTGGGCCTGGAGGAGCTTCTGGAAAAGGAGGAAGTCCAGGCTGGTGTGGCTGCCGCCAACATGAGGGGTGATCAGGAACAAGCCAGTAAGTCATCTCCAGACCTGAGACCTGCTCTGGGTGTATCCCTGTCTCTTGGAAGAGCATCACACCCCTTTGCTGGCTTCTGTAGTTGGCAATGCAAACTGCTGCCCAATTTCCCAGCCTGAGACTTTGACCCTCACATGGCCTACCCTACTTCTGCTGCCTGGAGGGACAAGGCAGATAAGTTTGTTAAGGGCTTAGAGATAGTGACACATCAGCACGCACTGGCTGGTCTCCTGGGGAGGCAGTTCCCTTTCAGGTAGTTCGCCTGTAATTTTGACAGTTGCCACCTGCCTGAGTTCCTTTTGCTTTTGAAATGTGGTGATTTCCCAGACGAGAAGAAACTCATATTCTAACTCCGTTTCCCTTAAAAACATCATGTACAAGTCTAATTCTTGATTGAAAGAATGCGAGTTAGTAATTGTGTCCCTTCAAGAGTCAGTCTGTATTGTGAGAGTAAAGAGAAATAGAGTGCCAAGACACAGTGTGGCAGCCAAGGACACTAGGCCTGTTACAATCTCTTGCCTTCGCTTGGTCTTGGTGTCAGGTTTGAAGGTTGCTCAGGAACCATTCATAGCTTTCAGTCACAGGCTCTCAGTAGCCCCCAGGCCACTCCTGAGTAGCTGCTGGCTTGATCCCTGCAATCCATTTCTAATTGTTGCCAGAGTAAACTCTGAAGCACAGATCTGATCACCTCTCCCTTCAACGTCTTCAAGCCTCCATGAGTTCTTGCATTATTTAGCCTATATTTTAGTCCTGTCTCCTTGGCCTGGTTGATGAGCCCTTCCCAGCCAGATAACCTGTTCTTCCTTGGTTGCCCCCAGCCGTTCCCATCACCAGGACTCTGGTCCTTGGATCAGATTCCTCCCACATTCTCACCTGTTGGAAGCAGGTGAAAACATCCTCCAGTGCTGTCTCAAAGGCTTTCTCCTCTGAGAAGTCTTCCTGCTCTCCCCCAGGCAGATTCCCTGCTCCCAGCATTGCCATAGCATTTTGTGGGGGTGGGGATGTGGGGGTAGACTTGTTACACGGCATTGACAGCAGTGCACTGTGGGTATTTTGGTATCCTTATTCCTCCCCGGTCACTTGTGCATTCCTTGATGCCAATGCCCACATCTGCTTGGTATTTTATAAGCCCCAGAGTTTATAAACGCAAACTACGCTGAGGCATCATCACCCCTTTTCAGCTTGCTCCTGTCTCTTGCAGCACATGGCTCCACCTTGGAGCTTGTTCCTTATCCCTCTGCGCTATCATCAAGGCTTGGTCCCTGGAGCCCCTTGACTAACCTCATCTTAGTTACACTCCATAGTCACCTGTCAATCTTGTGCTCACTACCTTAGGAACTCACCTCTGCCATGACAGTCACTCTGCGTTACATGCTGAGCTCCTCAACTTCTAGGCCTTGACAAATTGCTTCTTACGGAGCCTTTTCTTAAATGTGACTCAGCCCCTTTTCCTCTTGAACATTAGGAAACACATTTTGAACCTAGCAGACCAGTTTTCAAGAGCAGTTATGTAGCCATTTCCCCTCTGAGATCCCCGGCAGAACCTGGTTGATCCAGAGAGTGGAGATGGCACTGAATGCCCAGCCTGTGTAGTCTGTTGCTCTCCTCTCTGCAGTGCTCCAGGCTGTGCAGCGGATCAACAAAGCCATCCAGAGGGGAGTGGCAGCTGACACTGTGAAGGAACTGATGTGCCCTGAAGCCCAGCTGCCCCCAGTGTACCCCTTTGCCTCAGCTATGTACCAGCAGGAGCTGGCAGTGCTCCAGCGGCAGCAGCGGGGGGTAAGTCCCAGAAATATGGGCCCAGCTCTGGGGTTCCCAAGGAGCTGGAGGGATCAGGGCAGGTGGTCCAGAGCACCCTCTGAGAGCAATCTGAGATGCTGACAAGAGCTTAGGGTAGGACAGGCTACCATCCTTGCCTTACTGGGTGTATTATTATAACTAGTACTCTTGAGCAAATACTCTTGAGCAAACACTGCTTTGCACACTCACTTAATCCTTACAAGAACTCTGCAAGGGAAGTATTATTATTTCTACTTTAGAAATGAGGAGACTGAAGTACAGAGGTTAAGTCACTTGCCTAATCCAGCAGTGATGGGCGAGAATGCAAAGCTCAATGTCCTCTAAGTCCATGATTTTAACCGCTCCACTGTCCCACTCACCCAGTCCATACAGCTTCTCTGCACAGCCAGGGCCTCTCATATGTATGGAACAGAGTGGAATTGGCTACTTAATCTTCATATCTGTATGCCCAGGGCCTAGTGCAGTTCCTTATGTGTAATAGGGACCAGCAGGGAGCTGGTGGAGCTCACTGCTCAAGTATGCTCTGGAATCAGGCAGCTAGGTTGGTTTGTTTGGTTTTTGAGTTGGCGTCTCACTCTGTTGCCCAGACTGGAGTGCAGTGGCACGGTCATGGCTCACTGCAGCCTCCAACTCCTGAACTCAAGCAATACTCCCTCCTTAGCTTCACAAGTAGCTGGGACTACAGGTGCATGCCACCACACTTGGTTATTTTATTATTATTATTATTTTGGTAGATATGACATCTTGCCATGTTGCCCAGGCTCGCAACTCCTGGGCTCAAGTGATTCTCCTGCCTTGGCCTCCCAAAGTGCTGGGATTATAGGCATGAACCACCGTGCCTGGCAGGCAGCTAGGTGTAACTGGTTATGGGCTCATCCATGAAATGGGCGTATCCAAGTACCTTGGGGACAGCATGGCGGGTAGGCCCTCAGGCCCTCGTCTGCCTGCTTGGAAATCGACCTTCTCCACTGTTGTAGGAGCTTGGCCAAGAGGAACTCTTTGTGGCAGTGGAGATGCTCTCAGCTGTAGTCCTGATCAACCAGGCCCTGGAGGCCAGGGATGCCAGTGGCTTCTGGAGCAGTCTGGTGAACCCCGCCACAGGCCTGGCGGAGGTGGAAGGTGAAAACGCTCAGCGGTAAGAAAGGTTTAGCTGCAAGTGGGAGTGAGGGGATGGGGGTGTGGCTGAGACTCAAAGTCTTCTGCTTGGAGGCTAGCCTTCCGCATGATATCCTGCTCTTGGGCCCAGGCCCATCCTGAGGTCTGTTCACCGTCCTTGGTCTGTGTTTCTTCCTGGGAGTGGATGGGTTCACAGTCAGTCCCCTTCCCTTCGTTGATTCATTCTCTCATAGCAGATGTTTATACCTGCTCCTGTGCCAGATAGAGTTCTAGGTGCTGGGAAACAGCAGTGAACAAAACAGTTTCTCATCTCGTCAGACTTACATGCTAGTAGTGAGAGACAGATGTTTAGAAGAAGAGAAGAGCTATAGAGAAAAGGAAAACAGCAAAGGTGACAAAAGGCAGGGACACAGTCGGGACTGTGTTTCTGTTTTACATAGTGTGGTCATGAAGGCCTCTTTGCTAAGAGGCCATTTGGAGAGAGTTCCAAATGGGGCAGGTGGTTACCACGAGGCTCTCTGGGGCAGAGGCCCTGAGAAAGAAACATGCTTGGTGCATTCAGAGAACTCCAGGAAGCCAGCAAAGTGAGTGGAGTGAGGAAGGCAGAGGAGTAGGAGACAGAGTAGCAGAGGCTGGGGCCTGTGGGCCTCTGGCTTTAACTCTGAGTGAGGAAGGAAGTCACAGGAGGGTTTTGAGCCAGGAGGGAGATAATTTGACCTACTTTAACAGGATCATTCTGGCTGCTGTGCTGAAGATCGACTGCAGGGGTACAAGGGGAAGGGCAGGAGACCTGTTAGGCAGCCGCTGGAATCATCCAGGCGAGAGATAGGGCTGTGGCCTGGAGTGGTAACTGTGGAGGGAGAAAAGGAGTCAGATTTTGGATTTATCCTGAAAGCAGAACTGACAGGATGTGGTCATGTAGCAGATATGGGGTGTGAGAGAACATGGAGTTGGGTGTGATACCAAGATTCTTGGTGAGATGTTGAGACCACGGGATACACAGGTTGAATGGGGATCAGGAGGACAGATGTGAGCAGTGGGGTTTGAGGTGCTTCTTGGACATTTGTGTGAATGCCCCGAGGAGACTGCTAGGTAAATGAATGGCTAGAGGTGTCCAGCTTTGGGGAGTCATTAGCATATGGTGTTTAAAGCCATGAGATGAGACCAGATCCCTAGGTTGTGAGTGAAGAGAGAGCAGAAGTCTGAAGACTGGGATGCTTTGATGTTTAGAGGCCCGGAGGAACCAGCAAAGGAGTCTCAGAAAGAACAACCTGTGTGGCTAGAAGAAAACAGAAGAGTGTGGTGTCCTGGAAGCCAAGTGAGGGGAGTCATTTAAACATTTCCCCTGCCTTCTGGCTGGCAATTCACATTCTCCCCCTCTCTCTCTCCCTTGCCCACTGCCAGTTACTTTGATGCCCTTGTGAAGCTGCAACAGGTACATGGCGTGGACGGGACCTTCCTGAGCTGGAATGATCTACAGGCTGCTGTGAGCCAGGTCAACTCACGGGTCCAGGAAGAGACTGATCGTGAGTGCAGCTTGGAGCTGGGAAAAGACATCCAGCTACACAGCCCCATCCCTCAGCAGTAAGTTAAGGGGACCCCGCCCACTTCGATCTCTCTTTCTCAGAGGTCCTTGCGGTCAGCCTCATCAATGAGGCTCTGGACCAAGGCAGCCCTGAGAAGACCCTGTCTGCCCTTCTGCTTCCTGCGGCTGGCCTGAACGATGTCAGCCTCCCTGTCGCCCCTCGCTACCATCTCCTCCTTGTGGCGGCCAAAAGGCAGAAGGCCCAGGTGAGGTCAGGGCTGGTGACGTTGGTCGCAGAGCAGGAGGAATGTCCCTGCAGGTGGAGCTGTGCCCAGTATGCACCCCAGCAGAGCTCCAGTCTGGACACAGTGGCCTCTGGGGGGGAGCAAGGGTTTCCATCTGATGGGGAAGATGGCTCCCTCTGCCAGGGCACTGGACAGAGCATGGGAAAAGCATAGGCCTAGGAGTCTAGAACCTGGACTGGATTTCCCACTCTGACACTCAGTGGCCACATGGCTTGAGCAAATCCCTTGATGTCTCTAAGCTCTATTTGCTCATCTGTGAAGCACTGCATACCCCAGTCCTGCCTGGCTCCCAGAATGAGGGTGAAAATCAAATGAGTTGACAAATGGGACAGGGTTTTGGACCTGAGATGCCCTGAGTATGTGGCAGTCGAGAATGGCTGGGGGCTCAGGGTCGTGAGCCACACGTCAGAGTTTGCCTCCTGGTGGTGTGACCATGTACATGTTACTTAACCTCTCTGTGTCTCCGTCTCTCCAGCTACAAACTGTGACAGCAATGAGCTTATCTCACAGTTGGGGAGTTGAAGTAAGATAAAGTGACACTGGCTAGCGTTTATTGAGTCTCCACTCTGTGCCAAGCATCGTTTCATGTGTGTTGCACGTGTTAATTCATAAGAAATTGCTTTACAATATGCCTGGCTCATAGTCAGTGCTCAATAACATGTTAGCCTACCAAGTCTGTTATTAATGAGGAGAGCTGGGAGGGAGGAAGCAAGCCTTTCTCAGTCTGCCACATAGCAGGCACAGGCTTACTTGTTCTGTGGTCTCATGTGATCTTTCCACCCCCTTGTTGGGTTGAGGAGTTGGAGCACAAATAGGTAAGAGAAGGTGTGCGATGAGGTGTAGGAATGGGGAATGGGGGCAGGTGAGTGGAGCCCTCAGTGTGGGCTGTCTCTGGACATGGTGGAAGTTCAAGGGCAGGGAATTTTGCTGCTGATAAGGTGGTGAGTGCTGAGCGTTTAAGAAGCTATGAGGAGCCCCTGTGGATTCTGGAGTGCCACGGTCGAGCCAAGTTGGTGCTCAGGGCAGTCTGAAGGCAGAGTAGGAAAAGAGAGCCTCTGAGCTGGCAGCTATCCAAGTGTGCCCAGGCCATGCTCACACAGGCAGGAAGAGGGGCATGGACACTGTGGCCCTGTGGCTCCCAATGTCTGCCTGAGACTGGTTCCCCTGGGCAGCGTGGCCTGGGAACCTGAAGAGACCAGCCTGGAGTCTCTTCCCTTTCCATCTCTCTTGATCTGCCAGATGACAGGGGATCCTGGAGCTGTGCTGTGGCTGGAGGAGATCCGCCAGGGAGTGGTCAGAGCCAACCAGGACACAAGTGCAGCTCAGAAGAGTGAGTGGGCTGATGAGGACCCTGGCAGGGGAGGGAAGGAGATGTGGGTTCAGCGGCAGCTCAGCCAGCCAGGCAGTCCGTCACCTCCTCCTCCCTTCAGCCTCCGTGGGAGGCAGGCCAGAGTCAGAACAGGAGGACTGCTGCTTGACCACAGGGTGGATTTCCTGGCAGTCAGCAGGGCAGGAAATCCTTGGGAGCTGAGAACCAGAGTTCACCCCCCTCCTCCTCCCGCGCCTTCCTGTGGGCACCTTCCCTGCTATGTGAGCATGTGAACTCATGTGGTAGCCAGAAACTCATCTCATTTCTGCTGCTAGCTTTTGAGTTTGGGTTCCAACAATCAATCAGCTCTGGCTAGAAAATAATTAGACTGGGGGGGTAGGTAGTGGCAGGAGCTTGAAGAAAGTAGGCAGACTCGGTGCCAGCAGACACCAGTATGTTCGTATGGGGTGCTCATGGTGTTTGTTCCATGTGTCTGGAGTCCCTCTATGAGTGACTAGAGGGCAGAGGATGCATCAACCATCCCCGCTTCTTGTACTCTTCTCTTCTCCTAAGAAACTATCCTGAGGTCCCCTGCCCAGATTCTGCCTGTAGGAGATAGTTTTCTGTAGGAGATTATTTTCTTTCTTTCTTTTTTTTTTTGAGTTGGAGTGTCACTCTGTCACCCAGACTGGAGTGCAGTGGCATACTCCCGGCCACCGCAGCCTCAACCTGCTGGGCTCCAGAGATCTTTCTGCCTCAACCTTCCAAGTAGCCAGAACTACTGGCGCACACTATCACGCCCTGCTAATTTTTGATTTATTGTAGAGATGAGGTCTTGCCAAGTTGCCTGGGTGGGTCTTGAACCCACGGGCTCAGGCAATCCACTCGCCTTGACCTCCCAAAGTGCTGGGATTACAGGCTGAGCCACCGAACCTGGCCAGGAGATGATTTTCTATTTACCAAGCCCCAGTCTAGCCCACACTGCTTCTTTCAGGAACCCTTTCTTGACCACTACCTCTTCCTCCAAGCACAGCTGCGCGCTGCTGCTTTTCATGAAAGTCTCTGTCCATCCTGGGATGTTCCCCATCTTCTCCATCAGACAGGCTGGTTTTGTGTTCTCCTTCACTGAGTCCCTCCCCAGTGGACACAGCAAGGCCCATGGGAGGGACTCAGGGAGGACTGACTGCTCTCTCCTGATGCCCCCGTCAGTGGCTCTTGGTGTGGCTGCCATCAATCAGGCCATCAAGGAGGGCAAGGCAACCCAGACAGAGCGGGTGTTGAGGAACCCTGCCGTGGCCCTGCGAGGGGTTGTTCTGGACTGTGCCGAAGGATACCAGAGAGCTCTGGAAGGTGTCGTGGCAAAGAAACGGCATCCAGGTAATGATGGCCCAGTCTGGCCCTCTTCTCTGCCTGCCCCAGCCACCTCCTGCCTGCTCTGAACCTTCTCACCTACTTGATTTCTCCTTAGCAGACACAGCTTTCTGGGTTCAACATGATATGAAGGATGGTACTGCCTACTACTTCCATCTGCAGACCTTTCAGGGGACCTGGGAACAACCCCCCACCTGCCGCCTCAATAGCTCTCACCTGACTCGAGAGGAGATCCAGGTTGGCAGGGCCCCCACGAAGGTGGCGACAGGGAAGAGGATGCCCTGCTAAGGAGACTCCTCCCACCAGAGCTCCACTAGCCCCTTTCTCCTGCCTCCACAGTCGGCTATCACCAAGGTCACTTCTGCCCATGACCGTCAACAGCTCTGGAAGGCCAATGTCAGCTTTGTCGTCCAGCTCCAGGCCCGCCTCCGAGGCTTCCTTGTCCGGCAGAAGTTTGCTGAGCAATCCCACTTTCTGAGGACCTGGCTCCCAGCAGTCATCAGCATTCAGGTGGCAGGCTCTGGCTTTCTCAGCTTTCAGGGTCTGGGATCTCTGAGCTTCAGTGTGTCTGCCCTCTTTCCTTCTTTCCTCGGTGGAGACAGGATGCTCTTTTGGCCTCTGAACAGTAGTGGTTAAGAGTGAAGGTTCTAGAGCCAGACTGCTAGGTTTGAATCCCAACTCTGTCACCTCTTAGCTGTGTGACCTTGGCAAGTCACCTAATTTCTCTCCCTCAGTTTCTTCACTGGTCCCTCATATTTCTCATCAGAAAACTAGAGATAATGATGACCCCTACCTTACAGAGTTGTTATGAGGATCAAGTGAAGTGATATCAAAAGTGTGTACAAGCAGTGCCTGGTAGGTAAGTAAGAACAGGGCACAAGTACTAGGCACTGTCACCCTCCGCTGTCCAGAGAGGATAACTGCTTTTTTAGCTTCCCCACAAGGAGAGTGAGAAGATTGGTAAGATACCAGGAGGACTTCCTGACTAGAACAGGAGATATGAAAAGGGGTAGAATATCCCTTAGAAAGAGAAGACTCCTACCTTTCATTTTTAACCAATCCTTTCCATTTTTATTCTTCCAACCTGTGGATGGTCAGTGTGTCCTCTGAGACAGAGGAACTGGGACATGAGGTCAGCTAGGAAGATGCCAGGAACACTGCACAGCCAGGAGGCAGTTGAACAGAGACCTCCCCAGGCAGGTATGATCTGGAGGCCCTTGTGAAGTTGCTGGCAGCATAAAGACACTTTATTAATAAAGAAACGTCAGGTCAGGAGCAATGGCTCATACCCGTATTCCCAGCACTTTAGGAGGCCAAGGTGAGAGGATTGCCTGAACCCAGGAGTTCCAGACCAGCCTGGGCAACTTGGTGAGATCTCGACTCTATCATTAAAAAATTAAAAAATTGGACTGGGTACAGTGATTCACACCTATAATCCCAGCACTTTGAAAGGCTGAGGTGAGAGGATTGCCTGACCCACGGGTTCCAGATGAGCCTGGGCAACTTGGTGAGACCTCATCTCTACAATAAATCAAAAAATTAGCTGGGCTTGGTGGCGCATGCCTGTGGTTTCAGCTATTTGGAAGACTGAGATGGAAGGTTCACCTGAGCTCAGCAGATTGAGGCTGCGGTGGCTGGGAACATACCACTGTACTCCAAGCCTGGGTGACAGAGTGAACTCCCAACTCAAAAAAAAAAAAAAAAATAACCAGGCGTGGTGGTGCACACCTCTAGTCCCAGCTACTTGAGAGCTGAGGTAGATGGGTGGCCTGAACCCAGCAGATAGAGGCTGCGATAGCTGTGATTGTGCCACTGCACTCCAGCCTGGAGTGAGACTCTGACTTAAAAAAACAAGAATCGGCCGGGCTCGGTGACTCAGCCTGTAATCCCAGCACTTTGGGAGGCCAGGGAGAGTGGATTGCCTGAGCCCACAGGTTCGAGACCCGCCTGGACAACTTGGCAAGACCTCGTCTCTACAATAAATAAAAAATTAGCTGGGAATGGTAGCGTGCACCTGTAGTTCCAGCTATTTGGAAGGCTGAGGTGAAAGGATCGCCAGAACCTAACAGGTCGAGGCTGCGATGGCCTGGAGCATGTCACTGCACTCCAGTCTAGGTGACAGAGTGAGACTCC